>NW_028324205.1:452542-603390 GCF_054372755.1 Phalangium opilio
ATTGGGTAATTGTACAATCAACAGTGATTGAGGGCAAACTTTAAAATTAAAGGAGAGTCATGTGACCGGAAATTTACCTGGCCAGTTTTACCGTCGTAGCCTACTTGTTTGAGCTACATTGCATTTCGCACTCTCAAGGGCAAGAGCTTCTACTCCCTATTATAAATTCTCTCTGATAAAAGTAAGCTTATAAATCAAGAATGAATATTTCTGTGACAATTTTATTTCAAAGGTATATTTCTATAAGGAATGTTGAATTTCTATTTTTAAAGGTGTTATAAAAGTAAGCTTATAAATTTAGTACAAATTAAACATATAATTATATGTATACACACACATAAACACATACATATAAAAATATTTTCTAAGGTTAGGTTACGATTGCGCTGTCCAAAAATATTTTACTTAAAAAAATTTTTTTTCGCTTGGGTTTTTCAAATACATTTTCTCACAAATGTTTTCAATTGTTTCTAGCTATTTTGAGGGTGCTGATCACAAATATACACTTTATTTTCAATTTAAAAAATGTCCGGTAAAATGCACTTGTTCCGGCCCTTGGTTCCGGGAAACGATATTCGGGCAAAATTTAGTTCATCCTCTTTTATTTGAATAATGAATCAGTATTTCACTAAATTACAACTTACAGGTTACAGTTGGAATGGTCGGAAAATACGCGAAGGCCTAAAAGGAATTGTAAAATCACCAAACTGGGGAAATGGAGCAAGAGATTTGAATTGAAACTTTTAATGAAATGTAGCGCGTGATTTAAAAATAATTTTTGTAAAACCTGAGGGGGTAATTACTTGTTTAATCTGGTGTACACTCGTTGAGTAATCCCGAATAAAATTCAGTAATCCCAGATAATTTTAATAATCCCAAGAAAAATCTGCAATTTCAAAATAATCTCCTTAATACTAAAAATTTAGGTTAATACCGTATTAATCTCCTTTAATACTTGAAAATTGCCGTTAATCCCAAGAAAAACCACAATATTTCGTGAATCCCAGAAACATTTTGATAATCCTTACTTTTTTTATAATCATAAATTAATAGCAAATAATCCCCCTTAATCCATGAAAAATGTCGTTAATCCCAAATAAAACTTAAAATATTTGATGGATTCTTATTTTAATACCAGTGAATCCCTCCCAAAAATCGTAATACCGGTGAACCCCTGTTTAAAAACGTAATACCTGTGAATCGCTGTGAATCCCTCTTTAAAAACGTAATAAACCCTTAATCACTCCCAAAAGCGTAATACCAGTGAATCCCAGCTTGAAAATTTAATCCGATTTAATCTTACATAAACCTTATTAATCCTAATGAATCTTCGAATTAAAAGTGTAATCCCATTTAATCTTGCCTAATATCAAATTAACCGCCAAGAGATTACTTCGTGTTAAACTCTACTTAGAGATTTTGAAACTTCGTATTGTGTATAAATAGAAAATCCCTGACGAGATTTCTTAATAACATGGTTAGTTTTGACAAATAATTAAGCAGAAAACACTTGCCCTGGCTGCTCCTAGCAACACCAAATCTGGAGATGAAAGAGAAGAGAAACCATGCGCAAAGACAAGCACATGGAGAATATACGTTAGGAGTAAAAGCCTAAAGTTAGCAACACCGAGCAACACCACAGCACCTCTTAATATAACTGAAATGTAGTCACAACAATGGTGACAAAAATTCTTTCTAAAAAAATTGCTCATAAAGTTGCCTATAGAAAGTTTCTCGTGCTTAGTATTTTAATGCACGGAACGCTGAAACTTGTAGCATCAAATAGAAGCATTTAAATTTAAGTTATAAGAATTTTCAGAAAAAGGTAGGCACGTTGACCACAGAGTAATGGCAGTACTACGTTTGTAAACGTCATACACTTCTATCTCTTAGCTCAGTGTCATCCCTCTACTGGGCACGTATAGTATCCCCCAGATGGAGGGATACACAGTCTGCACCCCTCTTTACCGCCACTAGTCTATATCCGAAATTCAACCATTTTTACTCTAATCTGACGGTTATGACCAGCTTTCCATTCCTTACTATTTATATTCTTTGGTTTGGGGGTTCCGAATAAAAGCTCAGGGATCCGGACTCTGTCGTTAGTCTATTTTTGTGGAATAAGGAGGAGAGAAGCTTCTTCAGAAAAACTTGTAATGGAGGTAATTGACGGTAGGAAACTAGGGTCGCGTCTTTATATTTACAACAATTATGGATACACGAAGATTGGATCTAAAGGGAATGTAGTCTACTTAAAGTGCTTTCGATGTAAAGATTTAAAGTGTCCGGCTACAGCCAAAAAAATTAATGGGGAACAAGTATTAACTCTTTTGAATGGTCACCGTCGCCACGGTCAAGATTTGGAAGAGCTTGATAACCCAAGGCTGTTGTCTTGCGTGAAAAGAAGGGTTGCGAGAGATTTGGATGTCAAATTAGAAACCATATTTGAAGAGGAAAAGAATAGCACAAGGTAAGTTAATGAAATGTATTTGGTTATTCGGCCAATTTTCTTTTGTGAAAACGTTTTTAAGCTTCCCTATAAAAGCACTGGTAGCGTTTAATTTCGATTAGGATTTCGATAGTTTGAAGTACTTGAAGTTATTTTATAATTAAGTATAAAACGACGTGGCTAGTATTACAAGCCCACCCCTTGGGTAATCGTGTTTATATTCTATTAGAAAAAGTTTCGATGCGAAATTTTAAGGATTGATTTATGTGCTAAGATCTTTTTAAAGTTTTTATGGGATATTACGTATTGATCCCCCAGCTTTCGCTGTTTTACCAGGAGCTTAAATAATTGACTGAAAGGTCGCTTCTACTTGCTAATGTATGAAGACTTCAGTGCGGAAAACAAACCCTTATTTAACACCACGTTTAAACCTTGTTTTAACACTAGTGTGTACATTTCAAAGGTATCGCCACGCTACCCTGATTTACGACGACACAATGAACAAAAGGTTAAAGCAAGCGAGAGCTAGAAGAGGACGGGGAGTCAACGTCGCGGGAGCCAACGAGGGTGACGACGGGGGAGTCAACGTCGCGAGAGCCAACGAGGGTGACGACGGGGGAGTCAACGTCGCGGGAGCCAACGAGGATGACGACGGTTTAGTCAACGTCGCGGGAGCCAACGAGGGTGACGACGGGGGAGTCAACGTCGCGGGAGCCAACGAGAGTGACGACGGGGGAGTCAACGTCGCGGGAGCCAACGAGAGTGACGACGGGGGAGTCAACGTCGCGGGAGCCAACGAGAGTGACGACGGGGGAGTCAACGTCGCGGGAGCCAACGAGGGTGACGACGGGGGAGTCAACGTCGCGGGAGCCAACGAGGGTGACGACGGGGGAGTCAACGTCGCGGGAGCCAACGAGGGTGACGACGGGGGAGTCAACGTCGCGGGAGCCAACGAGGGTGACGACGGGGGAGTCAACGTCGCGGGAGCCAACGAGGGTGACGACGGGGGAGTCAACGTCGCGGGAGCCAACGAGGGTGACGACGGGGGAGTCAACGTCGCGGGAGCCAACGAGGGTGACGACGGGGGAGTCAACGTCAAGGGAGCCAACGAGAGTGACGACGGGGGAGTCAACGTCGCGGGAGCCAACGAGGATGACGACGGTGGAGGAGGGATAAATGAGGTAAGATGGATTGAAAATGATGACGGGCCACCTGTGGCACCGTAACTCTCCCAATGTACCTCGCGCACGCCTTACGGTAGGCGATTGTTAAGTGCTGCCGCTAATCCCTCTCTCCTTCAAGGGTGAAGCACGTGGAGCGAATATACCCTTGATCGATTTGGGAGGCAGCACCGACGAGGATGATTTTCGGATTCCAGAGGACGACTATGGGTTTATCGAGGCCCCGAGGCCGCCGTCTCCACCCCCATATTTTGCACAAGCTGATTTTCCTGAGGAACCATCAGTTGTCGATCGTCTACGATGCCCCGTATGCTTGACAAAGGAAGTAGGACGTTTGTCAGTGCCTTGCAATCATCTTTCATGTTGTCATGAATGCTCCGAGGAAAATATGAACAACGATAGTCTGTGCCCAATATGCAGAGCTCCATCATATG
This sequence comes from Phalangium opilio, assembly GCF_054372755.1. Taxonomy (NCBI): domain Eukaryota; kingdom Metazoa; phylum Arthropoda; class Arachnida; order Opiliones; family Phalangiidae; genus Phalangium; species Phalangium opilio. The sequence goes on from NW_028324205.1 coordinate 456,607, forward strand.
AGTTCAGACCAGTTTATCTACAGTACTAAAGCAAATGGGTATGATATAACCACAATAATTTAAATAACACTAGGTTATTTCAGTAAAATATTCGTGACTTTTCAATATGTAGACCGACTCATAAAGTCCAGGATCAACAACAAGCCCGATAAAAATACATGATTTGGTAAGTTAATTTTAATAGACCTAACACCAGGATGACGACGGTGGAGCACCTGGAGCATGATGTGGTGAGTTAGAGGGGCTGTCCGATCCCTTCTCCTTTTTTACGCACCCGCTACGCTAAGCTCTATGATGAATATCGTCGTTTTCCATTTTAATTTTAATAGATCTAACACAGCAAATTCCTTTCTCCATAGAGCAAAGTCAAGGCCCCCAGTCCATCGATGGAAGCGATTCTTAACTAGAGAACTACAATACTGAATTTTCCAATTTCATCTACCGAGAGATGAATTCCAAACTTCATCAATTAGTATATTAAAGGTAACAATTTTAACAAACAGTTTCATTACAGAAAACACGGCTGGGGGCTAAAAATAGGCTATGGTTGTATTTATGAATGAGCGTACAATCATTGAATATTTCTAGTTTCTAGTCATACATAATGCTGCAAGAAGAAGATTCATATAAAAAAATTATAGTATACCTAGAAAATATTTCTTATAAGTACATTATACACTTAGTTTTGTTATTCAATTCAGATGTTTTTCTTTTGTTTATTGAACTGTTATAAAATATGCATTAAAAGCATTGTTGCGTATTGAATTAAAAACAAGATTTCTTACTCATAACAAAATAAACATTTTACTAGTCTATAATCATGTCGTAGTACCTACTAAACCTTACCTTTATATTCTAGTCTTTCAGGATACGAAACTAATGTAGAACGAATTACATTGTAGCGCACAGATTCGTACTTAAAAAGCTTCAAGGTAGTTTACCTCTTATGGTAGGCCATAATTATTGTAAATAATAATCATAAGACTGGGATTAGCTATCCAGACTAGAGCTCGGCATTATCTATCCATTATCCACGTTGTTTTATCTTTATCCATACTCGAAAATTATCCACAGAACTTACCTGTTAAATCTTATTCTATCACAACTTTGTTTATAAATAATCGGTTATCCACCAATATGTGGGTAATGGATAGAAAATGGGAAGCACAATTCCAGACCTCCTTGGTTTCTAAAATTACTACTTCTTTATACATCAACAAGTTTCTCGGGTTTGGTGTTAATTAAAGGTTTAATTCTAATATAATCTGCCGTTGTTGGATAGTAAGGATTAATTACACAGCTTGTTTTTCTTTCGTGTTGTTCACTTTTGAAATGTTTATATTACCACCCAGTTCACGGCGACAATTTTTAGTTATGAATAAATTTCATTCATTTGGTCTTTATTTACTTATTTTTGACATTCTGTAATAATAAGTATAGGTATTAATTTATTTGTTTGTTTTCTGGTAGCGAAGCTCGTAATGCCCGTTTTAAATAAAATAACGAGTAGTGAGTAGAGCGCGTGGTACTCGCCATTTTAAAAATAGCGGCATTTTTTGAGGAATCGAGCATTCTCCGATTACTGACCCATCTATCGAACGCCTTGCGATAATTATATTGTTCAGCACCCTTAAATGTAATCAAAACTAAATGTTTCGACGTATTTCGTCTTTTGTACTTCCTACGATTGTACTAATGAAATTTTAGTTTACTTCCGATTAAAAATTATACATATATTATCTTGACTTACAGGTGGCAGCACACATTATTCGAGAAGCGGAAGTAAAGTCTACGATAAGATACTTTTTCTAGCAAAAGATACTTTTTCTATCAAAAGATACCTTTTCTAGCAAAAGATACCTTTTCTATCAAAAGATACGTTTTCTAGCAAAAGATACCTTTTCTATCAAAAGATACCTTTTCTATCAAAAGATACTTTTTCTATCAAAAGCGGGCATTCGGACAGTCGGAGCAACGGACAAGTTTTAGTCGGGGAAACGAACAGTCGGGGGAAACGGTACCCACCCATTGGGCGCTGTTACAAGTGCAACCAAACCCGGCCATTTCAAAAGGGTGGCGCTGTTACAAGTGCAACCAAACCCGGCCATTTCAAAAGGGGGGCGCTGTTACAAGTGCAACCAAACCCGGCCATTTCAAAAGGGATTGTACTAATCCGGGAAATGGTCAAACGAGACAACCAAGATAATCGGAAATCCGAATTATTCTTGGGAGGGGCCTCGTGATAAAATTGAAACCAAAATAACGAGGGCCAAAAACCAGGCAAGAAATTCGAAAACTCTAATTTTCGCGCCATCGGTTAATCGCTGTTCTGATTTTGGCGGGAAAACTCCCCCATTATTGTGATTTCAAGCTATGGAGCAATCGTTCCTTGGCTTGTTAGACAGCGGATCGTCAGTTTCTTTGTTGGGTGATGAATTCATACCCATATTCGAAGAACGAGAAATGGCGATAAAAGCTAATAGGACAATGGTTAGATTCGGTCGCGAAACATACCGCGTAGCCGGAGATATCCGTCTCCAGGTATATTGGCCCCAAAGGGAAAAGATAGCAGCGCTTTCTTATTGTCCGAGGTCTTACACCCTCAGTTATTTTTGGGAGAGATTTTCTTCGAGGAACGGGGATAGACATTAGGTTAAGTGAAGGTGGGTGGTCAATCGGCCCCTTCCCTCAAAAAGTCATCCCGTTCGATACCGAAGAAATGGAAAAAGGGGCGTCTAATTGCTTTGGCGGATCGTCAGTTTCTTTGTTGGGTGATGAATTCATACCCATATTCGAAGAACGAGAAATGGCGATAAAAGCTAATAGGACAATGGTTAGATTCGGTCGCGAAACATACCGCGTAGCCGGAGATATCCGTCTCCAGGTATATTGGCCCCGGAGGGAAAAGAAGGCAGCGCTTTCTTATTGTCCGAGGTCTTACACCCTCAGTTATTTTTGAGAGAGATTTTCTTCGAGGAACGGGGATAGACATTAGGTTAAGTGAAGGTGGGTGGTCAATCGGCCCCTTCCCTCAAAAAGTCATCCCGTTCGATACCGAAGAAATGGAAAAAGGGGCGTCTAATTGCTTTGGCGAAATCGTCAAAAGTGAAAAAGACCCCTTAAATGTGTTAAAAGCTTTGGCGTCGAAATCGACCTGTAGCAAAGATGAAAGAGCTAGGTTGGTGCATATGCTTTCGGAATTCCAAAGTATATTCACAAAGAAACCTGGCGAAACCTCGCTAATTGAGCACTCTATAGAGACGGGTGACGCTAGGCCTATAGCGTGTCATCCCCGTCTGGTTAGCAATAAGAAGAGGGATGAGATCGACAGGGCTTTTGATGAGTTGTTGGAACTGGGAGTTATAAGACCATCCAATAGTCCCTGGGCGTCCCCGATAGTTCTTGTTGAGAAAGCTAACCCAAAGCCGGGTGAGATCAAACGGCTTTGTGTAGATGTGCGGAGGTTAAATGACGTGACTACCGCCGATAGGTATCCAATGCCTTCGATACCTGATATTTTAGCGTACTTAGGGAAGGCGCGGTATTTCACGACAATAGATCTCACAAAGGGGTTCCTCTAAGTGAGGATGAAAGATAGCGATATACAAAAGACAGCTTTCGTGTGCCATAGGGGACTTTACGAATTCGTTAAGGTGCCCTTTGGACTTAAAAACGCACCGGCAACTTTCATGCGATTAGTTGGACGTGTGTTAGGACCCTGTAAATGGAATTTCGCTCTCGGTTTTAATGATGATATCACCATATATTCCGAGACGTTTGAGGATCATTTGACTCACATTCGAGAAATTCTAGGCCGCCTTAAAGATGCCGGATTAACTATTAATCCGAGCAAGGTGCAACTTTGCACAAATACCGTTAATCTTCTCGGTTATAAGGTTGGTCCAGGGCGCTGTATGCCAAACCCGGATAAGTTTCGAGCGATTGAGGAATTCACCATCCCTCGAGACGTGAAATCATTACAAAGATTTCTTGGCATGATAGGTTATTACCGCCAGTTTATACCGAACTTTGCGGGAATAGCTCGTCCTTTGTATAACCTATTTAAGAAGCATTCCACGTGGCGTTAAGAGGAAATCCATACCAACGCTATGCGGGAATTAGTGGAAAACGTAAAGAGTACCTCGGAATTAGCTCTCCCGGATTTGAATAAGAAATTTCTTATTCAAACCGATGCAAGTAGCCACGGCTTGGGTGCAGTATTGGCACAAGAGACAGATAGAGAATTAATGCCTATCTGGTTTATAAGTCGTGGGCTGACTCCAGCAGAGCGTAATTATTCCACTACGGAGTTAGAATGTCTTGCAGTAGTATTCGCTCTCAAGAAGTTTAAAATGTATGTTGAAGGTACTGATGTGATAATCGAAACCGACCATCAGGCCCTTCAATGGCTTAAGAAGATGAAGGAACCAGTGGGGAAATTAGCCCGTTGGTCTCTAGGCCTCCAACCATTTAATTACGAGGTGCGATACCGCCCTGGTAAATTAAAAATGGCAGCTGATGCTCTAAGTCGGGCACCAATCGAAACCGAATTGGCCGATGAAGAAGCCGTTATATTGGTTGCAAATGAAGTAGTGGGGGGTAACACACCCAAGTTGGGTTTACCTTTTAACAGAGAGGCGATCATAAAATCCCAAGCTACTGATCCAGAGTTATCTCGTTTAATCGAGGAGTTAGAGCATGTTAGAAGCTCTGTAGACCCGGAAACGGCAATAAAGGCCAGGGCAGTATTGGATCAGTATGTAATGGATCAAGACGGTCTTCTATTATGATACTTCGCACCATGGGACGAGGAGGATGAGGATGCCCTAGAGAAAGCTTGGAAGGTAGTATTACCTCGAAGCTTGAGGCTAGAGGCAATTAAATATTTTCATGACGAGCCCCTTGCCGGCCACCTGGGAGTTTGTAAAACGTATAAACGTTTACAATGCCGGGTCACGAGGTCGGGTATGAAGCGTGACGTTTTGAAGTATGTTTGGGGTTGTGAGATGTGTCAAAAATCGAAGCCATCTGCACAATTAGAGCCCGGACTGCTATCAAGCGTTCGTAGCGAAAGACCGTGGGAATTAGTGACCTGTGACCTACCCCTTACGAAAAATTACTACGGAGAAAATATGGGAGAAGTTATTTGAAGTTTTCTGTCGATTTGGATTCCCAAAGGAACTGATTACTGATAATGCTTCTGTGTTATCCAGTCCGGAATTCAAAGAGACATGTAAAAGATTGGGTATACGCCCGAAAAATACATCTCCGTATCATGCTCAGGCAAACATTACTGAGCGCATGAATAGGAATATCAAGCCTATGATTATTTCTTATATTGAGAAACTTAGCGATAGGGATGCTCGTATTCCTGAGTTGGGCTTCGCCTTAAGGTCAGCTGAAAACAGCTCGACTGGATTCACGCCCGCGGCGATGTATTTCGGTAGGGAGCTCTGCGCTCGGTTAGATAGGGAATTGGAACCGGTAAATATTTACCAGAACCGAAACCCAGATCTATATGCTGAGAGACTGAAGGTTAGACTTCATGATGTTATCGATCATGCAAGGCATAAGCTGCAGGACTCGAAACTGAAGCAGAAACTGCACTACGACAAGCGTCGGAGACACGTGTATTTTCGACGTGGCGACCTTGTTTTGCGCCGTACGCACCCACTTTCCTATGCGAGTCGTGGTTTCACGGCTTCGCTCGCAAAAAAGTACGACTGCCCATTCGTAGTGCAGGAAAGAACTACCCCGTTGACGTACAGGTTGGAGGAGGAAACTACGCGAAAATTCGCTGGAATCTCTCACGTTTCAAACCTGAAACGGTACACTCCACCTTGGACGGGAGACTCTCCGCAGGATAGCGAAATCGCCGGTGAAAATTCATCTGTCGATATAGCTAAGCCTAAACGTAGGAGGAGAGAGCGGAGAGAGAGCGAAAAGAGTGTTCCTCGCCATAGGTACAATTTACGTTCCACCAAAGGAAACCCTTTGTAACGTTTTTAGGTTGGGGAAACCACGACACTCTTTTCATTTAACCCTCGGGAATTGTAAGAAACCTTATGATTACCGGAAGACTAATTTATCTTGCGCATACGCGCGACTTAAATAGCTGTACCAAATGCTGTTGCAACAGCAACGGAAGTCGCGCCCGGCGTCAAGGGAGCGGTCCAGTGATGGCGGTGGCCCAGGTGGGCCAGGCCCAACACCAGCCGCAGAAAAGACAAGGCGCCGTGGGGAAGCAGGTGGGAAGGGCACCCGTCCCACCAAAGACAACAGCAAAGGCGCCCAAACAGCCAAGTAGGCGAAGCGTCGCCACTTGGTGCCATTAGGGCCAAATATATTACAGCGACGCCCGATGGCCGGATGGCCAGATGACCAGCCGTGTTGGGGGCCAAACCCCCAATATATTTAGGGGGAAGACCCTCACCCCTGACGACCTCGTCGGGGTGAGTGGGACCGACTTTGGGGCCGCAGCCGCGGCTCCATCTCTGCCGGAGGCCCACGAGTCCGGGCCGTCCGAATTCTCGGACGCGTTGGATTTGTCGCCAATACTGGAGGAGGAAGATCTTTTCTTCCCAACATTGGAATAGCACAGCCCTACCCATTAAGTATTTTTTGGGTGGGGGAATTGTAACGGTCATATCGCATACGCGAAATGGCGTTACCCCTCGTAGGCCGTTGCTCCTCATAACGTTAAAATTAGCGAGATGGGGTGGCAGCGGAACGAGCATACGCTTGTAAAACTATCAGGGGGGGTCTTAAGAAAGTCCTATTGCCCCGCGCAACTGTCCTCGTCGGAATCCCGACAGAGACTTAACCCTTTATGCGTTCAAATTTGATTGCTAATGCGTACCACCACAATGGCAAGGAATTGAACGTTGAAACATTCAATTTGGAATGCTCTTTTTTTACTGTGTATTCTTCAAAATTTATGAAACAAATGTAGTCACCTTTTCTTTCCTTATTAGGCACTTTCGAATTCTTTGTGTAATTGTGATCATGTAAATGATGATTCGTAAATTGATTAATTTCCATTATCATCGACCAAGGCCCGACCAGCTGAGCTCAGCTGACGGAACCTCGAGACTGACCCTGAACCGTGAAAATAAATAACTATCGACCCGAACTTCCGAGGCTCGCAATTAGTGCTTAAAATTATGAACTGTTTCTTCTTCTATGACATCTGATTGCGATATCTTTCCCTCAAAATCATCGACAGTTCACTGAACGTCGTATTTCCTTTCAGTTATTAAATCTGATCCGATAAGGTGATAATTTTCATCCGACCTAGCGCTATCTGAACGATTTCTACTCTTAAATCTGTTCAGATATCTTTATAATTTTACAGATATCCGTGTTTAACTTTATACACTGATTATATATACAACCATTCCAGTACACATGAAAACCTTCAATTATTTAGTCAAGACAGAGATTCATGTAATTTTAGAAGCGGGAATAGAGAACAGGGAACTTTTTGCGTGCGTCAAAGTCCACGACACCCTTCCTCAAGATGGGGGGGGGGTATGAGAGAAGAGGCTGGTCATTGTGACGGAGGTATAATGAACCGATGTATATTTGGCCGTCACCGTCAGCAACGTCATCAAAATGTAGTTTAAGTGAGCCTGTTAGATAATTTAAAATTTTCGTTACGAATTGAAGGGATTGGATCTATCCTGGGCTATGAGTCGCATTGAAGTTAATACTAACCGTTCTTCGTTTTTGCTAATAAAATTTCACGGATCCCCGGTCAAGACTAGTCACTGTGTTTTGATAAATCATAGCCCCCCCCCTCTCGCGCGATAAGTTATTTCTATCTTTATTAAATAGGTGGAATAAATTACAATCGCAAGCAGTGTTGTGATTTTGAATAAATGGGTGCCACACAAATAACTGTCCGCTTCTAGGGACAAGTCTTACCTCGTACCTAGTGATGTGAAATTAACGTATATTTTAAAAACGGTAATTTACGCCTTAAATTACTGAATCAAATTTTGCGAAAACCAAAATTACAGTTAATCACCAAATTTGGTAAGTTTAATTTTACGTGCTTACAGTAAATTAAATTTAAACAACGTTTAATTGTGAGAACTATATAATGTTCTTTACATTATTTTGCGGCTTTTGCTACCAAGACGACAGCCGTGGCCTTTCTAATCCGATCTTTAACTAACGATTTTTAGTTCTGGCTGGTGCCTGGCGACTCCATTTGGAAGTAAAAACAGTAATAGTTCATCATTTAAATATAAAATGAACTTTTAACGCGTAATGAGCCCTTGACCCAAATAAAAGAGCACTAGTATGTGCGTGTGATTATTTGGTCCGGCTTTCAAGTAAACACCACTTCAGTGACTAACAATATGAGGATGTGTGAACCACTATTTTAAGCTAGAACAGCCGCATGAACGAAAGGGGTATAGAGGAAAACGGGACTCCGAAGTAAGAGAGGACATTGTTTTAGTCTCAGGAAGGCTAGTACACTTGGTTTCACTCCCAGAACACAAAAATTTCAAAAATGTTTCATAATTCTTACCGTTATAAAATTACGAAAATTTGGTAAATTACCACCGGTAGTTTACGGACGGTAAATTACTGACTCACATCTCTACTAGTACCAAGTCAATTGTTTGGGAAAATAAACTGTACTGCTTCCCTCGACATCCAACCTACAACAAACATCCAATTTGCCTGGATTTTTTTTAAGTATATGCGTTATAAACTCATTTGAAACGTATAAATTCTTAAAAGGTATTAATCCGAAACTACGACCGATGCCACAGATATCTGTTTCAAATGTCTACGATCTGGTTTTTAACTCAGATATGATTTGATCTGAATGTGTATCTGAAAAAGGCATCTGATCTGAACAGAAAACGGTCCTCAACTGTTTAACTGATAGCTGAAGTCAAGCAAACATATTTGATCTGTTCGGATCACAAATCAGATAACTGTGTTCGGTTTAAAGCACTACTCGCAATAGAAGGCCCTGCAATCTTAGGCCCACGTAAACTAAAGCATCATAGGTAACTTATACTGCCGAGCGCGACGCACGAGATTCCGGCTTATTTTCCCCTCCAGTTAAGTTTGTTCCTACGAGATTCGAACAGCAGCAGGATGATGGTTTTAGAGTACCAGAAAATTTGCAGTCTTCGCCTTCCTATTGGCAGCATGGGCAGAAAGAGTTGATGGCTATGATTAGGCAGCTTGGTACGGCTACCTTTTTTATAACGTTTTCAGCTGCGGAAGGCAAATGGCCTGAGCTATTGAACATACTGAGGGTGATTTTGGGTCAGGATCGCTTAGCGAATGATGATATTTGCAATATAAGTTTTTCGGAAAAGGCAAAATTGATTCAGGATGATCCTGTTACTTGTGCTAGATATTTAGACCACCGTTTTCGGGCTCTGCTTAAAGCTTTGCAAAAACTAGGTCCCCTTGGTTTTATTGAAGATTATTACTTTAGAGTTGAAAAAGAGCAGCAAAGAGGCTCTCCACATCAACATGGGTTGATATGGATTAAAGATGCGCCTAAGCTTAAAGATGATTTGTCGAGTGTTAAAGAGGTAGAGGACTTTATTGATAAAGTTATTTCTTGCGCTGATTATGGGGATTTGTTAGCGTCATTGCAAATGCATGAACGCACGGCAACGTGTAGGAAGAAGGTTAAAAATAGTTCAGTTTGTCGTTTTGGAATTCCATTTCCTCCCATGCCTAGAACTGTCATTTATGATCCGAGTTTAATAGAACCGGGCAGTCATGACGAAGAACTTAAGTGTAAGAACAAATCCAAGAAAGGGACCGTGCATAAACTACGTCACGAAAAAATGGCATTTTCTGACCCCCCGTCCCCTAGATCACGCTTCGTCACGTTTTCTAATACCCCTCCCCTGAAAACCACGTCACATTTCTTAACCCCCCCAACGAACTATGATTTGTCTTAATTTACCAATTCAACTTGATTAATTTAAAGAGATTCTTTTTGAGGCATGATATGGGTTCCACTCAGAAATGTTTTGCTCGACTTAAAAGTCAAAGTTCATGTCCGTTTTAAGCTTTTACAAATATCGTTTGCCCATGAATGAGCTTTAGAACTTTAATGTCTGGATGTGCTTTTTTATAACGTTCCAAAATATTTCCATAAAGCTTATTTAAAGGGGCACACTTCATAGTTTTCGACATTGTCACTTGAAAACCTTAGGCTAATCGAGCTTGGGATTCAGATTTTAAAAATGTGCAAAAAAAAACGAACCATTTAAACCGAGTGGATGATCCGATTGATCCTCGCTAATGCTAGTGGCGAAAAAACAGTGACATTAGAGAGTTTAAGCTGACACTACATTTAGCAGTCTTTATGCGTACGTGTAAGCTAGTTCTGCAGTGAAAGGGTCAATCGACCTCTTACTGACTTCGTAATAAAATTAATTTTAAATGTGACGTAACGCATCGAAGGACCCCTCCCTCCCCCCTCGTCACGGACCGTCACAAACCCCTCCCCTCCCATAAGAATGTGACGTAGTTTATGGACGGTCCTAAATTGTGTGAGCTTTTGCAATCGAAAGAAAAAGAATTGTGGGTAGATATATTTGAGGAGATGTTGGAAAAGTTGCGTATAACTGAAGATGATTATATTAAAGCCATTACGTAAGGAAAGTGGTTTTATTGAAAAGGCACCCTAAAGATACTAGGGTTAATCCGTACAACCCGTGCACTATGCGCCTCTGGCAAGCGAATATGGACATTCAGGTTGTACTTGATCGTTTCGCTCTGGTTATGTATATCGTGTCTTATATAGGGAAATCTCAGCGTGGTATGTCGATGCTTTTGCGTGAAGCTGCTAAACGAGCACACTCAGATAAATGTACGTTAAAGCAAAAGTTGAAAGTGATAGCAAATGAGTTTTTGAATGCACACGAGGTAAGCGCGCAGGAAGCGGCTTATAGTGCTTTACAAATTCCATTCTCCAGGTGTAGTCGGGCCTGTATTTACTTCAATACAAATTTGCCCGAAAATCGAGTCCATATTCTCAAAAGCAAAAGTGAGCTTGAACAGTTGACAGAAGATAGTATGGACATTTTCGCTTCTGGAATGATGGACCATTATGTTCAAAGGCCAGCTAATTTAGAGGCAATAACGTTAGCTCAATTTGCGACGTGGTACGAGATTTCCAAGAGTCGTAGAGTTGCGAAAACCCAAAGTCATATTGATGACAGTGAAAACCTTGAAGTTGATTGTGGTAAATGGTTGAAATTGAAAAATGATTCAGGTTTTATTAGAAAACGCGGTCATTCTAAAATTATGCGGTATGGGAGATTCATTTTAGTGAAAGAACCCGAACAGTATTATCGTGAGCAAATAATGTTGTTCTTGCCTTGGCGCGATGAGAGTAAGGACATTTTGACAAAGGATCTGAAATCAGAGTATGAACTTAAACTTGAGATTATAAAGGAATGTAGAAAAGAATTTAATAACGAAATTGACGAAGCGGCCATTGAACAGGCTGTCCGAAATTTCGAAAGTGAAGCTATTGAAGCTGATCTTACTAATATTCAGCCTGAATTGGAACATCGAAATGAAATAGATAGATCTTTAATTGTTGAAGATTCTGAATTTCTAATTAATACGGTTCAGGAGTCTATAGGAAATATTACCCGTGATATTCTTGATGGTAATGCGGAAAGAACTATTGCTCCGTCAGTGACGTTAATCAATGATTCTGGGTACAATGTACTTGTTAGAATGCTGAATGTGAAACAGAAAGAGATATTTTATGAAGTTCTGCATCACTTAAAATGCAAGGAAACACCTTTACGGCTATTTAATACCGGTGGCGCTGGTGTTGGAAAAAGCGTTTTGATAAGTGCCATATTTGAATATGTTACTAGATTTTACAATAAGCAACCAGGTTCTAATCCCTCGGAGGTTAAAGTTCTGCGATGCGCACCTACGGTCAAGGCTGCCTTTAATATAGGTGGCGCTACTTTGCATAGTACCTTTTGTCTACCGGTTAGTCAATTTGCCGGGAATATTTCCAGGCTAGAAAGTAAAACTCTTCACAATCTTAGATTGATGTATGGTCAAGTGAAATTGGTAATTATTGACGAAATATCAGTGGTTGGTGCGAAGGTTTTTAGCCGAGGAAACGCGAGATTGCAAGAGATAATGGGTTGTCCAGATTATTTCGGTGGTGTATCTGTACTGTTAGTTGGAGATTTTAACCAACTTAGACCAGTGCGCGATCATTTCGCTTTTCAAGGTCAAAGTGATACTGACAATCCCTATGCGGCGTTAATTGGTAACCCAATATGGGAAGAATTCCAGTTTGCAGAGCTTGAAGAAATTATGAGGCAAAAAGATGACAAAAGGTTTGCGGAAGCTTTGAACAGAATGGCTGTGGGAAGTATGAATCTGGATGATATTGACTTTTTTGTAAGTTTAGAAGTAAATAGAGAGAGTGTACCGCCAAAAGAAGCGATACATCTTTTCCTACTAACGTTGAAGTGAACCAATTTAACGAAAAGATGCTTTTAAACATGAATACAGAAAAGTCTATTTCCGTTTCAGTAGATGTTGTAAATGGTGATCTTACTAGCAAAGTTAGAAATAATATTTTTCTCAAGTTCAAACGTTGGCAACGTCTGACACGTATGGTCTGCCTAAAGAATTAACGCTCGCTTGTGGCGCCAGATACATGATGACTAACAATGTTGATACGTCTGACGGACTTACAAAAGGTGCAACAGGTTGGTTAAGAAAAATTAGAGTACTGCACAAATAGGCTCGGTGAACAAATTCCGTTTAGGGTTTGAATTGAGTTTGCTGATGCTAATGTTGGAAAGTTGTTGAGACAAAAGAGTAGGGTTGTAAATTTTCCAGAAAAATAAAACGCGGAAAATTTTCCGGAAATTTTTCCGGAAAATTTTCCTCTTCGCGGAAAATTTTCCGCTAATCGGAAAAATATAAAACTAGCAATTATGTGAGCTTTGAGTCAATTTATCTAACTTTTAATGATCTAAAACATTCTCCAGTTATTTTGCCATCTTTAGTAGATCTATTAAAGTACCACCAAATATTAGTGGTTGATTTTCCCATAATTTGTGACTTTAAACAGGGTTAACAAACTTAAAAACATTACCAACATAACACCTCGTTTCCCTTACAATGACGCAGACGATCACTATCCTTTATGCCTGATAATTTTAGTTTCACTTGGGTCTCTTAACGTTTAGGTCTCGACCTTCTAACGCCTTATACTGTCATAAGAGCAAACAGTAACCCTATGCATGCAAGCGATAGCAAATGAGTGAGCTTTTCCTATAGAGAATAGGGGTCACTAGACACTGTGCCCTTGGACAATTTTTTACACCTCCGAATTCACCTAAAACAAAATAACGAATGTTTTGAAAAGAAAGGCAATTGAAAAATTTTAAAGTTTTAACTTTTTAGTTGAAAAACCGGTAGCGGAAAAATACGGAAAATTTTCTGGAAAAACATAGCTCGGTCATTTTCCGGAAAATTTTCCGAGCGGAAAAGTTTCCGCGGAAAATTTTCCGACTTACAACCCTACAAAAGAGTCATGGGTTATACGAGCAGAATAACTTTAACAGGATTTGGACTCCTGTCGAGAACGTTACTAAGGCATTCAGTAGAAAATGGAGGCAAAATAATGTTTCGGTCTCTAGGAAACAGTTTCCATTGGTCATTTCTGAGGCTATTACGATACCCAAGAGTCAAGGCGATACATACTCGTCTGTAGTAGTGCATTGTAATCAAAGAAAGAAATTAGAGAGAGCTAATTTATACGTTGCTTGTAGTAGAGCGAGAAACGCCTCTGGTTTGTATATTGAGGGTAAATTTCAAGTTCCAAATGCGCCTAAAAACAATCAAGTTGAATTGGAACTTAAAAGATTACGAGATACGAAGAGTATTGCGTTACCGTTCTTGAACGAACCGGTTTATATTTATGTTCACAATGTGCAGTCCTTAAACGCACATTTGGAAGATATTTTAGCAGACACCGTGATAAGAAATGCCCAGTTATTATGCTTTGTTGAAACGTGGAAGAAGGAATCCGGTGAGTTTAATGTCACATCCTTTAAGGAAGTGGGCGGTATTTATCTGCCAAGAACGGCACGTAGAATTGCTTTTGGTTCTTCCATTTATTTAAAAGATTTACCCGAGAATTTAGTTAACGATTTGGAAAATAGGGTATTGCGAAGCGATAGACCTTTTAGAAATTCGCATGTGGAACGCTGTTGGTTGGATGTTACCATTGAAAATGAACCGATGACAGTTGTTTTGTTGTACAAATCGCCCGGAAAGAGTTTGAGATCAGTTTCTCAGGATTTTAATCCATTATTCGATATTAGATACGATGCCTCTGTTCCGACAGTTGTAGTCGGAGATTTTAATATAATTTTTTTAAAATGTAAAACGGCACTGAAAATGTTCTTTGATTCTTTAAACATGTATCTTCTGCCGGGTCTTGAAGAGAAAATTTAAACTGACTATCATTGCCAGTTAGATTTAGCGTTCGGAAGCAAACTTTTTCAAGACAAATTCGAGGCCTCTTACAGAGAATCGTACTATTCGTATCATAAAGGTATATGTTTCGTTAAAAAGAAATAGCTGTAGAAGTTTAGTAAGAGCAACCGTTATGGTTGGTGAACTTACTAGGTGTAGAAGCTTTGCAAAACCAACCGAAAGGAATTGTTAAAGTCCTAGCTCTCGAAGCTTTGTATTTTAACCCTGTGAAAGCCCTAGCTCTTGAAGCTTTGTATTATTTCCCTGTGAAAGCCCTAGCTCTCGAAGTTTTGTATTATAACCCTGTGAAAGCCCTAGCTCTCGAAGCTTTGTATTATAACCCTGTGAAAGCCCTAGCTCTCGAAGCTTTGTATTATAACCCTGTGAAAGCCCTAGCTCTCGAAGCTTTGTATTATAACCCTGTGAAAGCCCTAGCTCTCGAAGCTTTGTATTATATCACTGTGAAAGCCCTAGCTCTCGAAGCTTTGTATTATAACCCTGTGAAAGCCCTAGCTCTCGAAGCTTTGTATTATAACCCTGTGAAAGCCCTAGCTCTCGAAGCTTTGTATTATATCCCTGTGAAAGCCCTAGCTCTCGAAGTTTTGTATTATAACCCTGTGAAAGCCCTAGCTCTCGAAGCTTTGTATTATATCCCTGTGAAAGCTCTAGCTCTCGAAGTTTTGTATTATAACCCTGTGAAAGCCTTAGCTCTCAAAGCTTTGTATTATATCCCAGTGAAAGCCCTAGCTCTCGAAGCTTTGTATTATATCCCTGTGAAAGCCCTAGCTCTCGAAGCTTTGTATTATAACCCTGTGAAAGCCCAAGCTCTCGAAGCTTTGAATTATAACCCTGTGAAAGCCCTAGCTCTCGAAGCTTTGCATTATAACCCTGTGAAAGCCCTAGCTCTCGAAGCTTTGTATTATAACCCGAAAGGGTTAGTGATAGTCCTAGCTCTCGAAGCTTTGTATTATAACCCGAAAGGGTTAGTGATAGTCCTAGCTCTCGAAGCTTTGTATTATAACCCGAAAGGGTTAATGATAGTCCTAGCTCTCGAAGCTTTGTATTATAACCCGAAAGGGTTAGTGATAGTCCTAGCTCTCGGAGCTTTGTAAAATCAGCCGTAATCAATGGTTGATGGAAACTCTAGCTCCATAGGAGCTTTGTATTATAACCCGAAAGGGTCTGTGAAAGTCCTAGCTCTCGAAGCTTTGTATTATAACCCGAAAGGGTCTGTGAAAGTCCTAGCTCTCGAAGCTTTGTATTATAACCCGAAAGGGTTAGAGATAGTCCTAGCTCTCGAAGCTTTGTATTATAACCCGAAGGGGTTAGAGATAGTCCTAGCTCTCGAAGCTTTGTATTATAACCCGAAAGGGTCTGTGAAAGTCCTAGCTCTCGAAGCTTTGTATTATAACCCGAAAGGGTCTGTGAAAGTCCTGGCTCTCGAAGCTTTGTATTATAGCCCGAAAGGGTTAGTGATAGTCCTAGCTCTCGAAGCTTTGTATTATAACCCGAAGGGGTTAGAGATAGTCCTAGCTCTCGAAGCTTTGTATTATAACCCGAAAGGGTCTGTGAAAGTCCTAGCTCTCGAAGCTTTGTATTATAACCCGAAAGGGTCTGTGAAAGACCTAGTCTCGAAGCTTTGTATTATAACCCGAAAGGGTCTGTGAAAGCTCTAGCTCTCGAAGCTTTGTATTATAACCCGAAAGGGTTAGTGATAATCCTAGCTATCCGAGCTATGTAAAATCAGCCGTTATCAATGGTTGATGGAAACCCCTGCTCTATAGGAGCTTTGTATGATGAAAGAGGTGTCTTTGAAAGTTATGCATAATTTAGTGGCGTAGCGTGAGGGGGTGAAAGATCTCTATTCTAGGGGATTAGATTGTACTGTTTAGTCGAAACTTGAAAGCGTTTACCTAACATTGTAATGCTGATAGATTTCATCAAAGCTGCCATAAGTATGCGAGTTGAGAGAATATTCTCGGAATTGAAATTCATTAAATGTAATAGTCTACAATGTCCAAGTCGAGATTAACAAATCCCCGTATCTTGACAATCGAACAATAGGTATAAATCAACTTTTATCACCATACTAAAGACTTTACTTTGGAAAAAACACGCAAAATAAAAGTTTATTTAATGAAATACGTTTCATTTTAATCCTTTAGAAAACAGTGAAACATTATCACATCTTTATTACAGAGCTTAATAAGCATAATTGCGAAAAAAGGGAGGGCGGAAAAAGTATTATTAGCCTCGGGTGGGATAAAGTCAAGCTACGCCACTGCTATAGAAAGGGTTGCCCAAATTGAGTTGAAATGCTAGCTGTAGAAGCTTTGCGTAGTAACTCGGAAGGGTTAGTGAGAGTCCTAGCTCTCGAAGCTTTGTATTATAACCCGAAAAGGTTAGTGATAGTCCTAGCTCTTGAAGCTTTGTATTATAACCCGAAAAGGTTAGTGATAGTCCTAGCTCTCGGAGCTTTGTAAAAATCAGCTGTAATCAATGTTTGATGGAAATCCTAGCTCTAGGAGCTTTGTAAAATGAACTTATAACCCAGATGGGTTAGAAGCTTTACCTTTTTAAGTTTTGCATAAATTGGTAGTAATGAAAATTAGAGATACGTTTAGGATATTTCATGTTTTTTTAATTAGGGAGACTAGAGATTAAATAAAGATTTATGATTTGCAAGTGAACTTTAAAATTATCGAGATAAACGCTAAGGTAAAAGAAACCCTTTCAGTTCTATAACTTTGAAAAACTGATTAGGAAAGTTCAGAATGGAAACAAGATCTTCTCGTAAAGGTATGTTCTAATGGAAATTGTGTCTTACAGATTTTATTCTGAATTAAACGTTGTATAAGGCAAAGCTAGTGGTATGCATCAGAGAATAAAATTTAACATAGAACTTATATATTCTTTGTAAGCAATGATTTGATACCTAGGATTGGCGGATGATTATATATTTTGACAGTATAGAGAAAACTATTCAATGATTTAACCCTCGTTAGACAAAACAAAGCGAAAAATGTTGATCTAGTATTTCGATATTGAATCGTATCCTAGTCTTTTTCTTGATTCGGAGAGGTAATATTTTGGTTTTCCCAACTTGTTTATTTTAACGATCCGTCGACTTCTTTACAATTCCTTTTACAATAAAGATTTTTGAGCGTCGGCTGTCCAAATATTGTAAAATTTCATACAACTACTAGAAAAACTAATCCGCTTTTTTTATGTATTTCTTAAAGTTGATCTTTATGATAAAAATCATTAAATAGGCATTATGAAGTTTTAAATAAGATTTTTTTATCATAAAAAATTTTATAGATAAATTTAATCATTTCAAATTGTATTCTTGAAAGTGTCGTGTCGTGCCGTTTATGCTCTTGTTAATATTAGTTGGATCAATTCTTCTACGTGAGTCTGTTTTCTTACTTTATTTTTGCTGGGTTTATGTGAAAATATAACAAATTGAGTTTAATATATAGAAGCGATTATCGATGTAAATACTAGGAATACAATTCATAGAAGGGTGTTGCGTAGCATTTAGGCCACAAATATCTGATCTCACCTTATATTGTCGCACTGGCCTTAAAGGGGCTCACCGGCGCTGTTGGGGGAGACCGCCCTTAGTTCAGGGGAAAAACACCCAGTTCTTTGGCCATAAGGAATGGCGCCACCGTCGCGGTGGGCGGGTAAGCAATATTCTAACCAACAGTTTGACTCCCCCTTCATCGCAACAGCTCCGGCCTGCCCCTTTAACATATCCATTTCTCGAAGCAACTCTGGGCACCTTTAAGCCCCCTGTATCTCTGTGGTGGACCGTGGGTTTGAAATATCACGTAAATACAGTATTTACCAAGCTTACATTCATCCCAAAAAGTTTTTTCCTAATATAGTTTTCGAAATATATTTTGTCAAATGTCTCTTATTTTGTCACTCACTCATTGATCAGCAAATTTTGAAGGTACTACTAATAGAGATAGAAACTTAAAATTTGGAATCTAGTTAGTATTAGTTTCCACAGAACGGAAAAATTATAAATCTTGAAATTTCTATAAGACTGTTTTTTGGTACAGGATTTTAAAACATGATTTAAACAGAGAGATGATACGTGCCAGTTTCTTTTCCTAATTTTGCCAAAATAACACGCCACTGACACCACCCACTTCCACCCTCGAGTTAAAAGAGGGCTTCGTAAAAAAGAACTGGGATCCCATCAAAAACATTAGTAGTAAGTTACCACACTTTTAGGCATGCAAATTAGCCAACAATGATCCAAATTTGCATAATTCAGAAATCCCACTTTTGACTATGCAAATTAGGATCTAAATTTGTATAATTCAGAGATCCGACCTTAAACCATGCAAATGAGTCGTATCACACCTGTCAATCAAAATAGTTAATAAAAGCAATTAGTAAATTGATGAATAAGTCATTAGCAATAAATAACTCGACAAGTAAACATGGCAATGTTAGCACCCGCTTACGATTCCTTTTACATTACTTTACCTAGTAATGCCTCCATGCAATTATATCCTGAAAATACTAAAACAAGTTATAGGACGGAACTACCTACAACGTATAACTTATCGGAGGGAAATTGGGAGGTTGGATTGTCGGAAATAAATATGCCTTCAAAGTGGGATAACATAACTGATTGTTTTGATGAATTTGTCGTAAGATCGGTGGATCTTGATTATGAGTACGAAATGGGGGAAGGGGGTTGTGGTAAATTGGGAAATATAGTTAGGGGTCCGAACGACGAACCTACTAGTATTTACCAAAAATTATTCGAAACGTTTAAACAGTCAATAACAACAAAAGCTGGGGATGATATAAATTTTGAAATAATGACGAAAGAGGGAATGACATTTATGCAAATTAAAATTAACGGAGACAAACAAACGGCTATCAAGTTTCCTAAAGAATATGGAAAAGTACTTGGAATAGCGGACTTGGATTGGGATCGATGGATTTTTCGGGAAACATATATAGCTAGTAATCCTTTAGACACTGCACGGGATCAATTAGATACCAGAAATTTGGGTAAATTCCAAGTCAAACAATTTGTTCCAAGGGATCGAAATAGACCCGTTGATGTTGATAAAGATGTTAATAAAGCATCAATCGAAACGAAAGCTTATAAGATACCTCACGGAACGTATGAAAGTATAGATACTGTACTCGAAGCAATGAAAATGGTTTTACCCGAATCGAAACGAAAATATTTCGATTTTGTTTATAATAAAACAGGAACAGTAACAATCAAATGCGGGGTTGGAATTGTTGAAGAGAATACCCCATGGCATAAAATTACCAAAAATGAGGCTAAATATATGGATTATTTTTCAATTACATTTCCAAAAGATAATCCCGGATTAGGTTACATGTTAGGGTTTGATAAGAGTCAAGTAGACACTCCGTTGAGGAACAATACGGAAAGTAAACATCTCGGAGATATAAATAGAGGTGTACAAACCTTATTCATTTATACGAGTCTCATATATCCCCAGGTAATAGGTGACTCTTGGGTGGGCTTTTACGTACAATTCCAAGACCTGAAAACAGTCGAGATAATAAACCTCACGTGTTAACATTCAATCCAATTAATTATTATCCAGTACGTACACCCAATTTTAATTTAGTTGAGATAGATATAACAACAGATTCGGGAACGAAAATCCCATTCAAACTCGGAAAAACCGTTACGACTTTACATTTTAGAAGGATCCGTAATCACTAATAATGTCTGTTCGGAATAGATATTAAAATTATTATTTACAACAATCGGTCGGGGGCGTTTGTTGGGCCAGTATTTCAAAGAGGAAACGGGTTAGGATCTATATTTAAGAGTTTAGTTCGCTTCATAACCCCCATACTCAAGCCAGCAGCAAAAGCTGTTGGACGAGAAGCGATAGGTGTCGGAAGTAGATGGTTCGGCGACATATCAACGGGAGCAGATCCTAAAAGCTCTTTCAAAAAGAATATTAAAATTGCGGGGTCTAATTTATTACATAAAGCGGGTGATAAAATAGGAGAAGCGCAATTTGGGAGTGGAAGACGTAAAAGAAGAAGAA
Source organism: Phalangium opilio (assembly GCF_054372755.1). Lineage (NCBI taxonomy): Eukaryota > Metazoa > Arthropoda > Arachnida > Opiliones > Phalangiidae > Phalangium > Phalangium opilio. The sequence goes on from NW_028324205.1 coordinate 477,207, forward strand.
CCAGTAAATTAGGAAAGAGAAAAGTGAAAAGAATAAGGAAGAAGACTGATTTTTTAGCTTAAAGAAGAACCCTAAATATCAAAGGGGGGTATAAAAGTAGGGAATTTACACGAGTAATAATTAGTTTACGCTTAAGCAGTGACAAATAAAGGTATTCAAAAAAATGGAAGGAATGATGTCAGAATTAGATTTTTTCGCTAAACCCGTCTCTAATTTGAATATTGTGGCCAGTAACGACATACAACTACAAACTGTTAACGCTATAACGGATGGTGGTCCATTGGAATTTTTTATTCCCGGAACTCCTGACAGTTATATAGACACTTCAAAAATTAAACTGTACGTTAAGGCTCAAATATTAGGATTTAACACAACTGATAATAAATGGGTAGAAATCGCGGGCAACGATAAACTCGGACCGGTTAATTTAACCTTATGGAGTTTATTTGATCAAATAGAAGTTATGTTTAACGATACTCAGGTTCAAGTCGTGAATAATTTAGCCCCATATATCGCTTATTTCGAAACAATGTTAAATTATGGGAAAGAAGCTAAAGACACGCAATTGGCATTAGAAATGTTTTACAAAGATACAAAACTAACAAATGCCGATTCACACCATGCCGAGAATAACGGAATGAAATCTAGAAGAACCAGAACCGGAGCATCTAAAATATTTGAAATGATAGGGAGATTACACGTTGATGTATGTAAGATGAACAAGTTCTTATTGAACAACGTTGATATAAAGTTTAAATTTATAAGATCAGCGGATACATTTCCAATAATTTATCAACCTGGCGCTGCTGCTGCTGATCCAATTACTAATTATAAAATCGTTATTAAATCAGCTTCTTTATTTGTACGGAAAATAAAACCAAACTCTGAAATTATGCTAGCGCATGCTATGGTTTTGGAAAAAACACCGTGTGTGTATCCCATTAATCAAACTGTAGCAAAGTATTTTAGTATCGAAACCGGGAACAGTGACACGATTAAAGAAAACCTATTTTTAGGTAGAATTCCTAATCGAATGATTATCGGATTCGTTAAAACATCAGCCTTCAATGGGCGTATATCTCAAAATCCATTTTATTTCGAACACTTGGATTTAAACTTTTTATCAGTTACAGTAGGGAATAAAAATTATCCAGATCAACCTTTCACACCGGATTTTACTCACGATCAATACTGTAGGGAATACGCTTCCTTATTTACGGCTCTAGATATGTATGGGAAAAATAAAGGAAACTACATTAGTCTTTTTGATTATCCTAGAGGTAACACTCTATACGCTGTTGACTTTACTCCGGAAGAGCAGGCTAGTGCCGAGCACTGTTCTTTAGAAAAACACGGTAGTTTAAGGTTGACTATACGTTTTAACAAACCACTCACTTTCGCGGTAACAGCCATAGTATACGCCGAGTTTGAAAACGAGTTATTAATAACGAGGGATCGTAACGTTTTGTACAAACTAGAGTGAGAGTATGGACGAGTACGTTTATTTACCAACTCGAAAAGATAATAATCTTCTCGTAACAGTTAGAAATAACAAAAGACACGTAACAATCGTCGGTAATTGTTGGGATTTTAAGGAAATTAAAAAGGTGTTGAAAGAAATATAAAATTAAACGTCTCCAACGAATTAGCGTCAAATGATCGCGTGAAAATCATGAAACAACAACAGTACAATCTCTCCGATAAACAAACTATCGAGATAGCCGAAGCTGGCGATGATCTAATTATTTCCATTTCCGATAATGCGAGAACGGAGTATATGGTTACTATTAGTAACAAATTATATCAAAACTTATGGTTGCTGGTGGATTATATAAACTTGTTTTTCCAAGACGTCTTACCTCGCTTCCACAGTACCCTACCGGAAAATTTTCAAGTTGAAGGTTACGTATCTGGAACCGGAACAAAGTATATCGACATTCGACAATACGTATGCGAAAATTCGAATATTCATCGCTACGATTTACTGTGGATGGCTACGTGTAAAGGATTTTGTTTAAATAAAACCACGTGGAGTCGATTGAAACAAATAAAACCGGAATTGGACCGGCAATTGGAAATAAAAGCCAATACCAAGGAATTATTCAGAACAATGATTTTGCGAGACATTACCGAAAATTTACTGGAAAAGACCAACTGCTGCGGTAATCTTAATTGCCAAGGCGAAATCGAGCACCACGTATCCTGCACCTCAAATTCGAATACTGACTTGAATATCCTACAAGCGATATCGATGTTAAATAAGACGAACCTGAAGAATGAGTTTGAAAAACGATTTGGAGAGAAGAACGAAAATTTGGATCAATTATTTCTTATTATTACCGACAATGTAACGGAATTGAAAAGAGATGTTTTTTACAATTACGTTTGATAAATAAAAAGCTTATTCACAGATGGTTTTTTTCTTTATTAACCAAATACCTTCTAAGATGGTTAGTAAACGAATAGCGCGTAAAATCGAAAATATATATTACGATCCGCAACATCCCGCGAGTTTAGGTTCGGTGAGAAAATTACAAAAAGCTCTACCAAATGTATCAAAGGAAGATATCGAACAATGGTTGATTTCCCAGCCCGCGTATACGAAACATAAACCCAGAAGAAAAATATATCCTAGAAATCAAACGTACGTCACTAGTATGAACGAGGTTTTCCAATGCGATTTAATCGATTTACCCCAATTATCCAAATACAATAACAAATATCGTTATATTCTAACCGTCATTGACGTCTTGTCGAGATACGCGTGGGCTTTACCGTTAAAAACAAAGGGGGCGAAAGAAATTATAAAAGCTCTCGGTACAATCTTTAAGCAACGTACACCTTCGAGGTTAAATTCTGACGAAGGAAGCGAGTTTAAAAACAAAAAAGTGCAAGCCTATCTTAAAAGTAAGGATATCCATTGGTACGCTAGTTACGGTAATTTAAAATGCGCCATGATAGAAAGATGGAATAGAACATTGAAAACGCGAATGTTTCGATTAATGACGAGAAATAACAATTATAATTACACGAAACATTTACAAAAAATTGTAAATGGATATAACGCCACTGTTCATTCAACAATCGGTATAGCTCCGAAAAACGTAAATATAAATAACGAACATTTAATATGGAAACGATTATACTACAAGAAGAAACGTACAAGCAACAAGCCAAAATTACGAAAGGGTGATTTGGTGAGAATTACGTCCGACAAAGGCGCTTTTGGTAAAGGATACACTGGATATTGGACGAATGAAATTTTTGTCGTGCATAAAGTACTACTACGTACTCCAACTGCTTACATAATAAAAGACGAAAACGACGAAATAATAAAAGGATCATTCTACGAGCCGGAATTACAAAAAGTTGCTAAATGAACACGGAAGAATTAAACCTTTTTTTAAGCACAGATCCTCGAACGAGACCCTACTTCATAGGAGTGTTCCCGAAAGATATTTTACCCGACCCACCAGAACGGAAACCCTATTGTTTCGTGGTCAATTCGGAACCATCCTCAAACGAAGGATTGCATTGTTTAGGAGTCTATATCGATACTAACGATAACGGTTATTTCTTTTGCTCGTACGGTAAAGACCCTAGTTATTACGGTTTTAATCTATCAAGCTACGCTTCCAATTGGTATTATAATAATTGTCAAATACAGCCGAATAGTTCATTTACATGCGGGGGACACGTTATTTTTGTTTTAACAAGTTTGTGTCATGGATTTTCTTTTAATGAAATAATACGAGAATTGTACGACGTGAAAGATAAACCTTACAACGACGTGATTATTATGTTAAATATGTGTATACATTTATTGAATCAAGAGAAAAAATGAAATAAAATATTTTTTATTTTTTAAAAAAATTGGTACATTTTCATTTAGACCATTTTATCGGTGTTTTGACTTTTCGCAATTTCATACCAGTAAGGAGACGTCTCGGGCGATAAGGATGACCGTCACCATCATCACCATCATCACCCTCCTCCGCCTCCGGTACACCTCTGGTATATCGTCGATGTCTCTTCGTTTTCGGAGTCGACGTGAGTTTAGGTCGTGGGAATGACTTCTTAATCGTCGAGGGCACCCTCGAGGGTGACCTCGGTGTTGACCTTGAGAGGGCCAGGGGGGTCCCTTGAGGTGATTGTTGTTGCGAAGGAGGCTGTTGCAATACTGAAAACGGATTAGGTGTTAGAAATTGCGGTGGTTGAACGGGTTGTTGTTGTTGTTGAACTTGGAAAACTGGTGGAATATTTGCAACGTTGACGTTAGGAGGTTCTATCAGGCTCTTCATAGTCAAATACTTTTGTAAAGTTAATAAATAATGTCGAAGTTTATCCTCCGAAGAGGTGTTTTGTTTTAAAATCCGACTCATTTCACGATCCAACTCTGTCGCTTCTTTTTCAGCTCCCGATAAAACAGCGGATTCGGGTAGTAATACCATTCGTTTCATCTCGCTAATGAAGTGATGGTAGATATCAAGGTCGGTACCAAAGCAGCTATTAACCCGGGTAAAAATCCTCCCGCCTGTTTTATAAGAAGTTTCCGTTTGTTTTTAGCCAGACCTCTTTTATTAGCGATTTTTCTTATATATACTCGATGTTTTTTAATATAAATTCTATCCTTTTCGGGTAAAGGAATATTTCCCTTTAACAAATTATAAAACGTGTTGTGAACGGCTTTGATTTGACTTTGCTTGGCTTTTTTCAGTACCTTGGTTAATTTTCCTCCGCCACTTTGACTGGCGCGTACCAATCCACGAAAAAATGGTAAATGTCTGTGTAACGGATGACGTCCTCTCTTTCGAACTTTTCGTTTAAAATTTCTTTTTAATACTTTTTTTAACAAACTCGATTTACGCTTTCTCTTAACCATTCCAACTCCTCGAACGTTCCAACGCGAAATAAAAGACATACGGAAACGATAAATAGTTTTATATACAAAATTTTATTTGTCATCGCATACAATAATCATATTTCCTTCATGCGGAAAAATATTTGTTCTTAAACGCAAATCATCGTGAATGTTTTGTTTTAAATCGATACACAAGTAAGAATAGGGAGTACCCTTGGTAACAAAATCATACGCTCTAGTTACGAGGTTTTTATTATTCGGAAATATTTGTCTGCTCAAGTAAGTTATTTGAGACCCGTCTCGCGGATTTTTAAAAACAATTATGTATGAAGAGTTAAGACTAATGGTTCGACTCTCTTTACCTTGGCCAAAAAGATTTTGAGTTAAAAGAGCGACGGATAAATTTTTATGATGAGAGCCGACGCAAAATATATTAGCGATATGGGAACTATTATAACAAGAGAATGCCAGATCATCTATTATTAGAAAATTATTAATACTTTCATCCCAAAAGGAAGAATCATCCGGGGGGAGTCCTTCCATAAATTCAATGTTTTTAATTTCTTTTTTCGCAATGTCAAATTTCGGTTGATATTCTTTATAACAGTACACTATCCTGTCCGGAGGTGGTTCGATCAAACAATGGGCGTGTTTCAAAAGGTTAAATATCCACGTCGTTTTACCGGCCATAGTACTACCGGCCAGTAAAATTTGCATGGGGGCTTGGAATTTTATTCTACAAGCATCAAACATTTCTCAAAAAGTTTATTAAAATCGTCAATCCGTTTTTGAAAATGGAGTTTGTTTATTTCTCTCCAATTAACGCGATCTTCGTACGGAATAATAAAAACCACGGGGATATCGTCGAAAGTCACTTTTTTTCTTTTAGAGTTGAAATTCCGTGTTGAAAGCATCTATCGACGATTCGAGAATTAAATCGACGAAACTAGACGTAAACGTTTTGATGGATTCGTCAAAATATTCCACGATTTCTTCCTTTAATCTTCTCTTTTCCCCTTCTTCATCAGCCAGACTCACGTTAGTAATATCGAGTCCGAGAATATAATTACAAAATGGAGCTTGTTTTTGATGCACTTCGTGAGGATTAGTCTCATTCGATCCTCCCCAATCGAATAAGTTATGACAGCTGAAACACATGGTTTTTAAGCCGTCGTTCAAGTAAAAGAGACCCGACGCTGCTAGTTCCGCGGGGATAACTTCCAACTCCGACGAATTGGAAGTCCAATGACCGTTGAATGATTTTAAACGTAGACTTTCACGATGCATCTTGCTTTAACGAGTATCCAAACGGATACGGAACAGGAAAATTTGGTCTCGCCGAATTGGTCTCGCCGATTTGGTCGCGGGACTAATTGGTCTCACCGATTTGATCTCGGTACTATTTGGTCTCGTGATTTTTTGGTCTCGGGACTATTTGGTCTCGTGATTTTTTGGTCTCGGGACTATTTGGTATCGTGATTATTTGGTCTCGGGACTATTTGGTTTCGTGATTATTTGGTCTCGGGACTATTTGGTTTCGTGATTTTTTGGTCTCGGGACTATTTGGTATCGTGATTATTTGGTCTCGGGACTATTTGGTTTCGTGATTATTTGGTCTCGGGACTATTTGGTTTCGTGATTATTTGGTCTCGGGACTATTTGGTATGGTGATTATTTGGTCTCGTGACTATTTGGTATCGTGATTATTTGGTATCGTGATTATTTGGTATCGTGATTATTTGCTTACCTAATTAGTTGCCTTCTTTTCAAAAGCAATGGTCCCAATAATTCGTTGCCACCTTTTCTAAAATATTCTCCTATTAATTAGTTGCCACCTTTTCCTAAATATTCTCCTATTAATTAGCTGCCACCTTTTCCAAAATATTATGCTGTTAATTAGCTGCTACATTTTCCAAAATATTCTCCTATTTATTAGCTGCCACCTTTTCCAAAACATTCTCCTACTAATTAGCTGCCACCTTTTCCAAAATATTCTCCTATTTATTAGCTGCCACCTTTTCCAATACATTCTCCTACTAATTAGCTGCCACCTTTTCCAAAATATTCTCCTAATAGTTAGCTGCCACCTTTTCCAAAATATTCTGCTATTAATTAGCTGCCACCTTTTCCAAAATATTCTCCTATTTATTAGCTGCCACCTTTACCAAAACATTCTCCTACTAATTAGCTGCCACCTTTTCCAAAATATTCTCCTATTTATTAGATGCCACCTTTTCCAAAACATTCTCCTACTAATTAGCTGCCACCATTTCCAAAACGTTCTCCTACTAATTAGCTGCCACCTTTTCCAAACAATTCTCCTAATACTTAGCTGCCACCTTTTCCAAAATATTCTCCTATTTATTAGCTGCTACCTTTTCCAAAACATTCTCCTACTAATTAGCTGCCACCTTTTCCAAAATATTCTCCTAATAGTTAGCTGCCACTTTTTCCAAAATACTCTCCAATTAATTAGCTGTCACCTTTTCCAAAATATTCTCCTATTTATTAGCTGCCACCTTTTCCAAAACATTCTCCTACTAATTAGCTGCCACCTTTTCCTAAACATTCTCCTACTAATTAGCTGCGACCTTTTCCAAAACGTTCTCCTACTAATTAGCTGCCACCTTTTCCAAAATATTCTCCTAATAGTTAGCTGCCACCTTTTCCAAAATATTCTCCAATTAATTATCTGCCACCTTTTCCAAAATATTCTCCAATTAATTATCTGCCACCTTTTCCAAAATAGCTCATATTAATTATCTGACACCTTTTCCCAAATATTTCTATTATTGCTAATAAATTGTTCGTGGTAAGAGGCGGGCTTTTATTACTCATATAAATAATCTTCTTACCTCCAAACAAGGTTGGGTTGGGTTAGGTTCCGAGACCCATTTCTCTCGAGACCCAATTGTCCCGAGACCCATTTGTCCCGAGACCCAATTGTCCCGAGACCCATTTGTCCCAAGACCCATTTGTCCCGAGACCCAATTGTCCCGAGACCCATATGTCCCGAGACCCATGTGTCCCGAGACCCATATGTCCCGAGACCCAATTGTACCGAGACCCATTTGTCCCGAGACCCAATTGTCCCAAGACCCATTTGTCCCGAGACCAAATCGGCGAGACCAAAACGGCGAGACCAAATCGGCGAGACCATAACGGCGAGACCAAATTGTCGCGTACCGCCTTCACAGCGATTCACGGACGTTCATGTAGACCTCGTTGGACCGTTACCGCCATCAGAAGGATACTCCTACCTTTTTACCTGCGTCGACCGTTTCTCACGTTGGCCTGAAGCATTCCCAATCAACAGTATTACCGCAGAATGTGTATGTCGTGCGTTTTATGATGGATGGGTTTCAAAATTCGGATGTCCCGACACAATATATTCAGACCGTGGAAGGCAGTTTACTTCGTGTTTATTTAAAGATCTCGCACAACACTTGGACGCAAGACACCAGCAAGTTACGGCATTCCATCCCCAAGCAAATGGGATGGTTGAAAGGATGCATCGGTCTCTCAAAGCCGCTCTCACAGCTCGAGGACATGAGCAATGGACAAAAACTTTGCCATCGGTGCTCTTGGGACTACGAACAGCAGTAAAAGAAGATGTTCAGTCTTCAGCGGCTGAGATGATATACGGGGAGACATTACGACTGCCTGGAGATTTTTTTCGTCCAAGTCAAGCAAGACAAAACCCAGAAGATTTCCTGAGTTTTTTGCGCACGGTCATGGATGCTGTGCGGCCAGTACCTGCGTCAAACCACTCCAAACAGAAGGTTTTTGTACACAAGGAGCTTACAAGCTGTTCACACGTTTGGATCAGAAACGACACGGTCCGAAAACCCCTTCAACCGAAGTATGATGGTCCTCACCTAGTACTCGAGCGGAGTGCTAAATACTTCAAAGTTCAAATTGGAAAAAGAACAGACACCGTTACTATCGATCGTCTAAAACCTGCGTTTCTCGAAGTAGATGAGCCATGTACTGTCACAGCGAAACTGCCAAATGCTCTTGATGTGAAGAAGAAAGCAAAGAAAGTATCATTTCCGGATATGCCTACCGCTACTTCAACCAGTGATCACCGAACCCGTTCCGGTCGAAATTTCAAGCCTGCTAGTTTTAAGCGTTGACACTGGAAGGGGAGTAATGTGTAGTCCCGGTCATAGGAAAGAAAAAACTAATTATTTAATTTTTATACGGAAATGTTTTTATCAATGTTACGATGTTAATATTTTTTTCATGCAATCAATCTGATATATAAAGCAAAGCAAAATAAATCTAGTTTTTAGTTTTTACCGTATTCTGAATATCGTCTCTTCTTTTAATCACGCGTCCTACAAAGTAAAGAGCTCTAGCATTGGTAATAGATCCTGGCATTAGTGAACAAATTTGAGGATTTTACGCCGCTTCAACCGCGCTTACGCCAGAGAGAAAAAAATTGGTCTAGTTCCAAAAAAATTCCTATCTCCTTCCCTTCATCCTAAAGCCGCGGAGCGCCGGAACACGGACGAGTGTGCTTGAATCTCAGACCACCTACCTGGGTAGGAGGTCTGAGCTTCAATCTAGTTCGGCCGTCTACCGCCGCGAGCGTCTCACGTTTAGGAGGGAAAACTCAGAAACCGCTACCAGAGGGCCAACCGTTGGCGTGTTATCAAGAATATTCACTTTCGCCAAGTGAAGAATTTGGTTACCTCAATACTTCTAGTCCCCTTATCTTACTTCTGACCGTACTTATAAAGGTAGAGATAATATTAAAGAAAATTGATATTATGGATATCAATGATTTAACACTGTGTATTGATTTGGTAAAATTGAACGTAATTTGTGAAGTATATACTTGAAAAAAAATAGATAACACTATGAAACTTCAAATATTCAGTCCAGATAGCTAAGCTACGTTTTCAAACAAATATGTTTATAGTGTGCTTTTGTATTAAGAAAAATTATTGCAAACATTTCATTTTAATGCACAAACCGGAATTGATGACATAATTCCATGTGGAAGACGCGGATCAAAATTCATGCTACGTTAATAATTAAAGTATTTAATTTAACTTTAAACGTACCTACCTACCAACCGTCGTCTTCACTTAGGAATCAGCCTGTTCCGACTTGCCCTTAAAAATATCGTCGTGACAATGAGAACAATGGCAAAAACGTGTTCGTTTCTTGTTTACAGACGCTTGTGTCTGGAATTGTTTGTTTGGTCATTAAGTCGGTATTGACAATTCGGCCATAAGTATATAATTAATTCTATAAGTCTCCGAAAAGTGAAAGTTATAGATTCTATTTTTTGGCCTAATTGGAAATATATAATACCACAATAAGTTGGTTAGTATCAGTTAGTATTTACTCATAATCATGGTGTAATATATTGATAGCTAGCGGAGCATGAGGACATCCTTATACTTATTTTCATGATGTTATTTTTAGTATACTATATGCCTTTCTTAGAGGACACTAGTACATTGTGAGTTAACGTTTCGTCTATAGATTAATCGATTTCTTAATTAGACTCCAGCAATATTATACTTTCAAGAACAAGTGGAAAAATAGGAATATTATCTGCAACAGGTGCTTTCGTATTATCTACGTACGTACCTGAGCTCACGTTTTAGAAAATTACACTTCGTCGAGGAGCTATTCACTAATGATAATTTTCGTTCAGTGGGGATTTTCATTGGTTATTTTGAAGGAATTTAGATAAAGGGTTAGATAGAGGTTACGTGTCGTCATCTTAGTACCGTTAAAGGTAGCACGTGGAGGGGGTTACTCACTAATTAACACATTGGTGATTTTAAAACGGATTGAGATTGTGGGTTATTTAGAGGGTTATTCTAATAATTTTAGAGCGTCGAGGGGCTACTCACAATTGAAAATTTTCGTTCATTGTTGACTTTCTTGGACTATTTTAAAATGGAAGTGCATTATGGGTAATCATCGATGGGCTACCCACTAAAACCTTGTTGTAGATTTTATACGGAATTAAAAATAACGCCGGAAGGTGTTCTTTATATTTTAACAGTGTTAGCAGACGAACTTTTACTCAATGTGTGCTAGGATGGTACCAGAGGCTTAAGCCATGTGCCCGTATACATAATATCGTCAATGATTCCTTGCTAGTAGCCGCTGTAGTTTTAGTTATACTTTTACAATGTAACTCGGGAATGCTAATAATTATACGCCCAGTCAAATATTTCGGCATCACCAAAAAATGTAATGAAATTGTAGTCTATAATAATATTCTATTAACTACTACTAATATACTATCTAGATGGAGAAGCTCACTGCATCGATCAATTTTGAATTTCAGCTCGATGAAGTAGAATTTAGAAATGTGAACGTTAACGTCGTTATTAAAACTGTATTTACAGAGTAAATTACCGCCCTAAATTTGACCATAAATTAAATCTCGATAATTTATAGTTAGTTTTATTGTAGCTGTTTAATTTTTCATACTATTCTAAGATGGCAGATCTTTAGCACCAACGACGTCATACTCAAGCAATTGTAATCGATGGAAGTGTTACAGACCATGTCAAGCCACAGAGTTGGTTCATTCGATGGGAGTCGAGCCGCCACGAGCGATTTGAGGGCGACTTTCATAGGCACAACTAATGTTAAATCGAGACATTTAGGAAATGTATAAACAGACCAAAATAAAATTAACGCTCAACTAAACGTTAAAACCACCGAGTAAAATCGGACTGCGTTTGCCATCTTTGAACTCAATAACTAAGAGGCGAGACACGTGGCTTGCTTCTGGATTTATTAGAATGCTAAATAACAATTAGAGTAGTGTTTTTCGAGGGGTATCTTTGATAGCACACAACATCAATGGATTTTTTTTATCATTTTCAAGTTTAATAGAGCATCTATAGACCAAGTTGCCTGAATAGGCCAAAGAAAAAAAAAACGTTTTGGGGGCGGGGGGTGGGGTAGTGAATGGCTAACTCATAATATTTTCGTTAATTGGCACCTGGAGTATAAACAGCTAATCAGAATCATCGTGTGGCCATTTTCGCTACGTATTTAATCTGATTTTGAGGGAAGAGCCATACTAATCATAATGTCTGCGACTAATCTGTTTCGTTGCGCCTTGCGAGCAACTAGGAACTCGCATTCATCTTTAGCAAATTAACCCATGACTTGGCCTTGAATCTGGTGCAAACACATGTGAGGAAGCTTGAGATAGTATTTTATTCGTCAATAACATAAACAAACTACATAGGAAATACATGGAACACCGATGAAAAAATTGCAATACCACCGGATTTATTTATGTAAATGAAGCAGGCATAAATAACAGATTATCTATACTTCACACTAGTGATGCCACGAATATTCGGTTACTATTCGGTATTCGGCCTATTCGGCCATTTTTTTCGTATTCGGTATTCGGCCGAATATTTCCTAATATTCGGCCGAATACCGAATCTCCAATCACGAAGGAAAAAAACGGAAAAATTACTCAAAAATTCTTTATTTCAATAACAATTTTTACTTTAATATTTATAATCTACCAGTGGTAAGTTTTGATGAATAAAAAAAAGCATATAGTGACACGATCTACTCGCAAATGAACCTATAGACGGGTCCTATAGTGTTAAAGAGAGCGCGTTGAAAAATCGTAACTTCCCCCTTTTCATTCCCTCCTTCTCGAGTTTATCACCAACGTTGAAAGCTTCCGCGCAGGCGCGCTGTAGCAGAGGCGGTAGAGAGCGGATCTAAACCATGGAATAACCACGCGAGATGGAACGGCGACGAAGATAGCGGAGCCTCTACCAGAAATGAAGCGAGTGACGTAGGAGAGCTCTCCGAGATAGTGGGAACAGAAAGTTCGGTCTGCGCAATACTCGCGCGCCTCTGATTAGTTATTGGTTACAGCTGTTTTAACGTTAAGGTTTAAAGCCGAGGCAGCGCCGAACCGTCCATCTCTCGAAACCTGGCGAGAGTAGCGTAAGCCTTGTTCACTAAAATTTGAAGTTGAACTGGCGCGCGCCAACCGAAGCGCGCAGCCTTTCCACGTACCCACCTTTAGGAAGGGAGGAGGAATCTAAAGGTGGTATTCAAGTTTTAGGACGACAGGTTTTTCAACACTAGGGGGCTGTTCCATCTCGCGTTAGTTCTTCCATGTCTAAACAGTGTATCCCTCTTTCTGCTTGCGCGCCAATATTGCGCAGAGCAGTAATCGCGTTACAGCTAGTGCCGAGAGAAGAGGAGAGTTTTCCCACGTGACCCTACATTTCGCGTAGCCGTCTGCCTATTCACCTCACCATTCCATACCCCCACGATGAGACCTGTCCCATTGCGGTCCGTGCGGGGAAGGTACGTATTTCGCGGAACGGGTTACAGCTCATAACCGGTTTCGCGCGAGTTGCACGTATCTCACGCCCGAATATTCGGTGGCCGAATATTCGGTGCTTCGGCCGAGAGCATGGCCGAATATTCGGTATTCGGCAAAATCAATATTCGCGGCATCACTACTTCAGACCCACTCATTCAAACCTTCGTGGGACCATCTATACCAGGTTTTTGGCATTTTCCCAGACTGGAGAAGATAGATTTATTCCAACTCCCAAATTCTCGGTTAACTTTTGCTGTGACTGTCTAAATGCAGGTTATGGGTCGGCAACAAATCGGTTTCAAAAATAAAGCTTGGTTTCTTCGGTGCCACAATAGCACGTACGTGGAAAGGTATTTTTCTTTAGTTATAAGAGTGGAATGAAAAGCGAAAAGCTACACTGTAAAAAAGTGATGTTCATCTTTGAATGCTTAGGCGTGCATAGCCCCGACACTGTGGTGGTACGTTTTAACATTCAAATTTGAATAATTTCTTTGCGTTAAAATTTGAACAGAACACTATTGTTCAAAATTGAACGCTCACACATTCATATTTAAACGGCGCGTGAGAGGTTGCTATATCGTGTAAATTTAAGTACAAAACCGCTCAAATTTAATTGGAAAATTTAACGTTTAATATTGAATCTTTATGCATTGATTATTGAGCAACATCGGAGAGTTTGATCAAGCGTTCATCTTCAATTGCTTACGTTCAAAATTGAACAGTTCACCATTTAAAAATACATGGTGGACAAGCGTTTGATGAAGCATTGAAATTTGAGAAATATGATTTCAAATTTCATCGCTGAATGCGTAATGGTAAGGCATACTATATTAAATATACGCACTGACAAGTAAGAAATCTAATGTGTTTAAAGCTTGTACATCTTCTGAGGGCTGGTAAATTTGAAACACATCAATCGTTGTGTTAAATAATAATTCAGTTATATGAAGAAAGTCTGAACTTAAGGAAAGTGTTCATTATCAAGCTCTTTCCGATTAAAACGTTGTTGCAATAAATTACATTATCAAACTATTTGAAGGCCTATGTAAACATAAGGGAAAGGTGAAATACGCAATAATCCGTAACATTTCCATTGATATTATTGTATAATTATGTTTATACAGACAAATATGTATTTAATTCACAGTAAATAAACAAGTTATAGTAAATTGTTGAGAAGTTATTTTAATGAAAGCTTTATTTGTAGTACAAATTTAGAGCAGTGGAATCAAGTAATTTTAGGGCAGAATTAATTTTATTTTGCCCACCTTTTGCGATTGAACAATTTCGTCCACATTTGAATACCCATTAAACGCTTTTTTCTTAGAGTGTTGTTTTAAAGCCAAAAACAATTCCATTTGAACGCCCATAACCCTCTCGTGTGAACGCCCATATCGCTCTCGTGTGAACGCCCATATCGCTCTCGTGTGAACGCCCATATCGCTCTCGTTTGAACGCCCATATTGCCCTCGTTTGAACGCCCATATCACACTCGTTTGAACGCCCATATCACACTCGTTTGAACGCCCATATCACACTCGTTTGAACGCCCATATCGCATTTGTTTGAACGCCCATAATGCACTCGTTTCAATGCCCATATCGCATTCGTTTGAACAACCACAATGCACTCGTTTGAAAGCCAAGAAGTCCTTACTTGAACGTTTAAAACGCTCTTGTTTTAATAATAATACTAATACTAATACTATTCCAATCCTATTAGAACGCCAAAACGACTAAATCTGAACACTTCATTAGCGCAAGGCGGTTATTCAAAATTGAATGAGATAAGGATTCATTTTTGAATGGTAATATATAAGCTGTCCAAAAATGAATGCTAGAGCTTAGTTTTGATTGATATGACGGTAGTTTGTTCAAAAATGAATGCTCATGGTTGGTTTTGAATGCCTAAAACACTCCTTGTTCAAAATTGAATGTCTCTGGTTAAATGTGAGCGCGTCAATAGAGGCTTGTTCAAAATTAAACGGCCACTATCATTTTTGAATGCCAAAAGTACGCTTATTTTTTACAGTGAACGAATGGACGTTGAAGACGTGAACACAAACACTCTGTGCCAATGTCCGCACAATTTTCATTGCCCGGAAGACCACACTAACAATCACGTCATTTTCGGAACGGCCTTTAGGCAAGAACACATCAAAACGTACAGTGGCTATTGCGCCGCGCAATCAAAGTGAAAGAAATATGTAGTCACAAGCAACGCTTACGTGTTGAAGAGCTTGCACTTTCAACTATTACGTGAAAAGTTGAAGTTTACGTTGGAAGTTATTTTATATTGTGCAATATTGAAGTGAAGCTTTTGATTCCTATGAACAGAGATCATGGCAATGCGCGTGCGCGAACCCGGAACATATGTACAGACCTGAGCAGTGAACACTAACAAAGGAACACTTGGAACTACGTTACCTAATGAAACATCGAAAAATATTTAAATACAAATCTAAAAATATCCGAAGAATTTTTAAAATACAAAAAAATTCAGGGTTAATCTAATAAAATCAAAATATTCCTTCTATTAGTCAACTAAAATCAAAATTCACATGAAAACCAAGTTGTAAATAAAATTTGCTCAAATCAAATAAAACCTACAAACAAATTTATCTTATTAGAAATGACCATAGATCAAAAGCCTCCCCGTTATTGATATTTCAGATCAAACATTTCGCCGTATTCCATAATATTACAGTTTCAAAATATCCCGTTAAATGTTTTTTCAGATCATATTTTTCCCATTAAATGTCATTTCAGATTCAAATTTATTTCGTTAAATGTTATATCCGATCAAAACTATTTCACTGGATCAGATCAAAATTTCCCCATTAAACGACATTTCATATCAAAATTTCCCCATTAAACGATATTTCATATCAAAATTTCCCCGTTAAAAGATATTTCAGATCAAAATTCCCCCGTTAAACGATATTTCAGATCAAAAATCCCCCGTTAAACGATATTTCAGATCAAAAATCCCCAATAAACGATATTTCAGATCAAAATTCCCCCAGTAAACGATATTTCATATCAGAACTCGTCCATTAAACGATATTTCAGGTCAAAATTCCCCCATTAAATGATATTTCAGGTCAAAATTCTCCCATTAAATGATATTTCAGATCAAAATTCTCCCGTTAAACGATATTTCAGATGAAAATTCCCCCGTTAAACGATATTTCAGATCAAAAATCCCCAATAAACGATATTTCAGATCAAAAATCCCCAAAACCGATATTTCAGATCAAAAATCCCCAATAAACGATATTTCAGTTCACAATTCCCCCATTAAACGATATTTCAAGTCAAAACTCGTCCATTAAACGATATTTCAGGTCAAAATTCCCCCATTAAATGATATTTCAGGTCAAAATTCTCCCATTCAATGATATTTCAGGTCAAAATTCCCCCATTAAATGATATTTCAGGTCAAAATTCCCCATTAAATGATATTTCAGGTCAAAATTCCCCCATTAAATGATATTTCAGGTCAAAATTCCCCCATTAAATGATATTTCAGGTCAAAATTCTCCCATTAAATGATATTTCGGATGAAAATTATCCTTGAAATATTTTCATTAAAAAAATTACGGCAGATTAAAAGGTATCGTTCCTTTCAACAGAATTCCCAATGGACCGAAATCCCATTCGACCGAATATCCCGCAATGATTTTAGATTTCCAGCCCAATGGCTATATTCCCAATGGACCGAAATCCCAATCGTCCGAATATGCCGTAAAAAATACATGAATATAACTTGAAACACTGTAGCCGTCAGCGATTCGGTGGTGTAGTGGATACGATGTTGGACTGCGAAGCGATAGGTTGTTGGTTCGAATCTCCGAAAGGTATGTTAGTAATATTAAAAGTAAATGTTTCGTGATACTAATTAAAACGCTCACTTTCATTCCTTTCAAGGCAAGAGATATATAGAATTAATAAACAAATGAAGTACAGTCTTAATGGTAGTTCCATCAATGTCTTTAAGTTTTAAATTAAAATTTTAATATTTTGGTTTCGGGTAGGTTAGGTTTGGTTTGGTTTGGTTTGGTTCCAATAATTCGTTGACACCTTTTCCAAAATATGCTCCTTTTAATTAGCTACCACCTTTTCCAAAATATTCTCCTTTTAATTAGCTACCACCTTTTCCAAAATATTCTCCCTTTAAATAGCTACCACCTTTTCCAAAACATTCTCCTATTAATTAGCTGCAACCTTTTCCAAAACATTCTCCTACTAATTAGCTGCCACATTTTCCAAAATATTCTCCCTTTAATTAACGACCACCTTTTCTAAAATATTCTCCTATTAATTAGCTGCCACCTTTTCCAAAAGATTTTCCTACTAATTAAAAATATATTTAATGCAAAACCACACAGTATGTCTTCTTCCATTTCAATAGAATTTCGGTCCAATGGGACTATAATAAAATCGCACCTTTTGGCTACGTTCGGTCGAATGGGACACCACAAAAAGCCGTTCTGTCGAATGGGAATTCGGTTCAATGGGACCAAAGCGATTAAAATTCTACCGTTAAATGTTATGTTAGATCTAGGTTGAATATTTTTAATAAAGAATAAAACGAATTATAAAAGTTCACTTGAAATCGGTATTAAAAGTATTTATGTGCATAATGTGCCATTAAGACTTAGAAGCTATCTTTATGTAATTATCCTAGTGTTTAAATATGAGAGCCTAAAATCAAAAAGGTCGTAACTTGGCTTGATACCGCGTATTTGCTTTCGAAAAACGACTAACTTAAAATTAAAATAACGTTGCCAATTTCGGTTTAGTTTTTCCTTGTTATCATATTTGAGAATTTTAGAGCTATTTCCCTTAAATTGCGAATTAAACATTAAAGTTTCTTGCCTTTTATATAATTTTCTCAATTAATTTTGTACAAAATTGTTTTATAGGTATATTTTTAAATAAAAGGTAACCAAATATTGAAAACCTAGTACCGAAATTGATTGCTAGCTTTAAGCTAACTATGAAAAAATATGTTGATAGCACCGGACTAGTATTAGTAAATAAAACTTCGTACAGTGATAGCGTTCACTTTGGCTTTGTGGCCTTGCTCAATTTTAGGCTAATCCCGTACAAACTGGCAGCTCGAGTAGATAAATAGGGTCACAATATACTTTCTAACTTTGTTAATTAAAATAAGAAACTGAAACTTCATGAAATTCATTACAGGTACCTTTAAGATATTTTGTATGCATGTTTCAGTCAGAAAGAGGTAAGTTTGTAGGATAATTGCAGGTGCGTTTCACATACTTTTCAGGACCATCACAGGCGTGTTTCAGATAATTTGTAGGATAATTGCAAGAGCGTTTCATATAATTTTCAGGACCATTACAGGCGCGTTTCATATACTTTGTAGGATAATTGCAATTGCAGGAGCGTTTCAGATACATTGTAGGATCATCGCAGGTGCGTGTCAGATACTTTGTAAGATAATTGCAGGCGCTTTTCAGATACTTTGTAGGATAATTGCAATTTAAGCTGTAATTCATCTGCATACACGCTTTTTTATCGCTACCACGCTGTAATTGGTATACATTAAGGCTACTTTTTCTGCAGCTCGTAAAACGCGAAAAATTTACAGCAATTCCAGAACTGAAAATTGCCTGCCACTTCTACATTTTCTGTTTATTAATTGTTAATTGTCTATACTGGCAGAAATATGCAGCGCGATTCTGCAAACGCGATGAAAAAGTAGAAATACCAGCTGCTAGCTTAAAACTGTAATTTGACCACATTTATAGACATGTTACATGTCTGCAAAAGTGGTGAAAAAATTGAAATGCAACTGCCAATTTAAAACTGCAATTTGACCATATTTATAGACATGTTATAGGTCTGCAAACGTGATGGAACAGTAGAAATCCTTTTGCCAATTTAAAACTGTAATTTGACCACATTTATAGACATATTGCAGGTATTCAAAAGTCGAGGGGATATTCACTAAATCGTCCCCGATTTTATAATAATCGAAAGGATGTTCAGTAAATCGTTTATGGTCGAGTGGATATGTACAAGTTTATAAGATGAGTCATGCATAACCCTATTTTCAATTTTATAAGGCGAGTTATGCATAACCCTATGTACACGTTTATAAGTTAATTACATGCGATTGCCAAGTCACGATATTTTTGATACGAACAGAGATGTATAATAATGATAGAGTCAAAGAATATTGGTTATTAATTAGGAAAAAGACTTAATTTATAACATAACTGTTCAATTGGCGATTGAATAAGTACAAAAAGGCAGACTTGGCTCTACATGGGATCTCAGAACGTTTTCCGGCGGAAAGGGCACGAGGCGAGGCTTGGCCCATTTTTGTAATGTTTTTCATAGGATCTCACTTCTTTTTGTGGACCCTCTCGATATACTTCGGTAGTTATATTAAAACAAGACCCTCTCGTTGTACTTCGTTTGCCAATATAATTGCTAACGCTTGTCCATATTTACGCTGAATTACCCCTTTCGACCCCTAGAGAGTATACAAAAAAGATAGTGAGCTATATTCTAATATAAGAATGTAGCATCAGTTACGACCTTTACGTCCATTCAACAAGAACACACTATTTCTGTTGTCTAGTTTTAAAATAAAGAACTAAAGATCAATTTTATAAAAATTTCGGGATGTTTTAATTTTTCTGTCCTTTATAAAATAAAAGAAAACTAAATCCTGAATTTTAAGTTTCTATCTACCCTAGAAGTACCTTAGAATTTTGATGATCGGTGAGTGAGTGAGTGAAAAAATAAGGTAGATTTCACCTTTGATATTTCGAAAAGTATGAAGGGTAGGAACTTGAAATTTTGAAACTATTGCTAAGATTGACAGTCCTCGCGGCAAGCAAAATTTCAGACTGACTTTCACCTATACCCATCACGAAGTTACAGTGGTTTTAAAAGTGCAATGAGTTGCTTCGAGAAAAGGATGTCAGTGCTCGACTTGGCGGTGCCGTGCTCCCCGATCTTGAGAAAATCAGAAATAATTACATGATTTACGAGTAATATTTTGTAATCACCTCGGTTATCACACAAAATGTATTTTTCTTTTTCCATAGACTTACCTGTTGACAACTACTTTGACACTTATTTGGGTCGTACAATTAGCTGTGCTAAACATTCTTATCAGAGCTGAAAACTCCGTTCACCAGACTAACTTCACTCTCTTGATCGCTTTGAAGTATCCGGAAGTTCTGGGCTCTTTATCACTAAAATGTAAGTGAATAATAACAAGATTTTTACAATAGGATTTCATTTGTTCCGATTTAGATGTTCCTGAATTCGGCACTACCAAGTTCAGAATATCCACTCGTATCATGCAACAGTATATTTGTTGGTCTTGTTTCTTTTTGTCAATGATTTTCTGCTGTGGTGTTAAAACCAACTTCTTGCCCGCAAATAAGTACTTGATCAACGGAATTTCGGACCTGAAATATTACCCAAATTCCAAACTTCTTCTTTGGTTGGGCGATAGCTTGGGAACCATTTGTTCTTATGGTCGAAAAGGCATTGAAGTAAATTCAAAATAAATGCTGCTAGCTTGAGATATTATAGACCATTTTTCATATCAGTGCATGTATTATCCGGTATTGTGCTTCTAAAGCCGTTAAAACCTATTCACATAGGAAATCAAAATACAGATGTAAAATAGTTATCTAGTCACTTAATCCATGACTATTTTAGCCCATCGGGGAATGCGAATTTTTAGAAAATTTGGAGATGACTTTCTTGGAAGCAGAATTCTACGAAAATCCTGATGATTTTCAAATGTTCATTAAAAATTTCATCGATGAGCAAAGGATTCTTGTGGCATACTACTCACGCATCGTGTGGTTACTTGATAAAATAAAGGATGAGCTCTTTGCAAAGAGAAAAAATTATTACGTTCGTATTGGAGAGCCTTCAACAGACATACCGTTTGGAATTATGCTCGAACGTGGAGCAAATTCTCATTTGAAAGAAAAATTCAATATAGTGTATGCAAATATTTACTTCAAAGTTCATTCAGGCTATATGTTTTTTAGGGATGAACCGGTACCGATACCATATCGGTATCGGCTCCGATTCTCGGGGTTTCCCGATAGTATCGGATCGGTTGGTTCGATACCGATACTAAACCGATACTCGTTTAAAATGCGTTATATTGCGCTACATGAAATTTTTAGG
Organism: Phalangium opilio; assembly: GCF_054372755.1. Lineage (NCBI taxonomy): Eukaryota > Metazoa > Arthropoda > Arachnida > Opiliones > Phalangiidae > Phalangium > Phalangium opilio. The sequence continues at coordinate 498,619 of NW_028324205.1, forward strand.
TCTTTCGGTGACGTATTTATGGTGATTTCTATGAATTTCAATCGTGAAGAGTTCTCATTTATATAAAAAGTACCTGAATTCAACGACTATTAAGCGAAAATCTTTCTTAGTACGCGCCTGTAGGGATGAACCGTTACCGATACCATATCGGTATCGGTTGAAGTATCGGGTTTTGGATCTTTGTGAGTAAATATCGGTATCGGTTCATGTTTGCACCGGTATCGATCGGTATCGGGTTAAGCCTGGTATCGGCTATCTCTAGCTTTTTTTGACGAATTATACAATACAGTAATATAAAACCTTTTCCCAATACAGTTTTAGCAATTTTATTTGCGCAAATCAAACATTTTATTCTTTCAATGAAACTTTGAAGTTGAACGAAGCTGTTCGGCAAAAACTGCAGTTTTTATCCTACATTTTTTGACATATGTATTATACAACTTTGATTGGTAGCAATATTTACCAAATAAACAGTCAATTAAAAGACGTCGGTTCCCATAAACGTTATGAAAAAATTATCATGGGGTACTTACATAGAAAACATTACTTATGATAACACTAGAAACAAATGATACTAGCATAAACAGTTGTACGAAGTTCAATATTTCCCACATTAATCCTCTTGTTACGGTAGGATGCCTTCTATCTCAGGTCATAACAACCAGCCAGACGGAGTGTGTCTTTATATATGATTTTCCATTTTCGTGCAAAGCCAAAATGGTGGTAAACACTGTTTTTTTTCAGCTAAACGCAAACAATTTTGTATTTCAGAGCTCTTTGCTTCCACGAAACTAGTCAGGACACCCCTGTAATACGTGAAGGGAATTTTAAGCGAAGAATTGTGTTTGAGCAACCACGGCAAACTGACACTTGGAGTCCACTTGGCATACAAATTATTTATGAAGCATCAAAGCTATTCTTTGTAGCACTGGCAGTAGCGACAGTGGCACTCGTAGCGGAAATCATTATTGCACATTTTAAAGATAATCGTCGTCGTTCACATGCCAGGAAGAAAGTTTTGGGCAAAAAGTGGAGAAAGAAAGTTTTTGGCAAAAAATGGAGGAAGAGTTTGCAGGAAATTATGTTTGGGTGACTGAACCCATTCACTCGTTCTAGGCTGCGTTCAGTAACGCTCAACGGAGACCAAAGGCGTTGAGCTCCGTTTATCAACGTGACGTCATGCGACGTATTAGGCTACTGAACGGTTTTTCGCGAACTTTGCGTTGTGTCGTCTGCTTACTGTTCATGGAAATGGATACGCGAGGGCCTGCTAACCGAAATAAGAGAAAACTCTGACCAGTAACTTAGTCAAGGCTTAAGCTTTAAAATCCAATAACCTTTTAAGCTTCATAGATATAATCGAAAAAATTCCATAAAATACTATCAGACATTATTCTTTCGCATTCAGTCGCTGCTACACCGATTTTATTAACATTTCCGAAATTATCAGTCAAATTAACTTCTCGAAATCCTTCAGGGAGATATTTTTCCGCCATTGCCACTACGTCACAAATTGCGTTGCTCAACGAAGTAATCGGCTCTTACAGCCGATGATTTCGATGCCTCCTCGCTTACAATCGTGACGTCAAACCGGAAGTTCCGAAAATCATTCAGTGGCGAATGCGCATTCAACGGAGCCTCCGTTGAGCGTTACTGAACGCGCCCCAAGTCATCACGCAAATATCGTATGCGCTAGTTTTGAGAAGAAAAATACTTGGCCATGCTGGTCATTCAACAAACAAAACTATTAAACTAATAAAATTAGGTATCTGATTAAAATGATATTTAACTAATTTTAGTATATTATGGTAGAGATTGAAATGATACGTATAATTGCACTAAATCAAAAGAAAATAATAAAACACATCTTAATCTTACCCATTTAGGAATGTTGGGGCCGTTAAAATTACGTATCGCATAAACCTTCCCATTTAGAAAAACCCTCGTAAGAAAAAGAAGATTCCAGGCCCCTTAATTACGTAACAAATACTTCAAACCTGCTTGTATAAATATTGACGAAAGGTTCCAGTTTTTATTAATCGTAAGAGCATATAAATTAACGCCTATTTAAAATTGGAACGATGTGCTTAAGAACCGTAAAAAGTAATTTATAAAAAAAGCCTAAAAAACCCCCCAAAAAAATCAAATATAAAAAACATTCAAGTGAAATGCACCAAAAAAGTACTGAAAATTAACTTGAAATGAGATTTTAAATTATGCCTAAATGGAGAAGGTAATTTACAGAGGCAGGAGCCTCGATAAATTCTCGTTCCGTAAGTTTTTGTTATAAAGATCACTAATTACACTCGCTGATTTTCTGACAAGTAGATGAGTAACTTATTTGACCCATTTCAAAATGTCAGTTAAAATCAGCTTGTACCTAGATTAGAATTAAAGAAAATACTCAATATAAAATAAATCATAACAAATATACCGAGAAAACATTTTCATGATACTTAATTCAACTGTGCAGAGCACATTATGTCTTAGAAATTTGTGATTAAAAGTGGCTACCAAAAATTAACAAAAAAACTAAAAAGACAACCCTTGAAAAATATAATTGAAACTGAAAAATAAGGTTATGCCTCGGAATATTGATAACAGGCCACAGTGCTAAGAAACTGAACACTAAACACTTTAAACTTTAGAAAATATATTAAAAATATTTAATAACAAAATAATCCTAGCCCTAGAAATCATTGTCAATAACATAGGCATTAGCCAGTAGCCACGATAAATTCTCGTCCCGAAATTTATTGTTATAAATATCTCTAATTATTATTATACCCGCTGATTTTTCAGAAATGTAGATGAGCAACTTCTTTGGCCCGTTTCAAAATGTTAATTAAAATCAGCTTGTAGATACAAAAAGTAAACGAAATAAATAAATAAAAATAGCTAAGGAACTGAGCACTAAACACTAAAAATTTAAAAAATGTATTAATAATAATTAATAACAAAATAATCCTAGCCCAAGAAATAATTGTCACGAACTTTTATCTCTTTATAATAAGAGTGGGGTGGCGTAGCGGTTAGCGCTTTCGCCTCGCAGCAAGAGGATCCCGGGTTCGATCCCGGACTGTGGCACCAGGTGAAATCCTTCTGCGTAGAGTTTGCAAGTTCTCTCCTCGCTTGTTAAAGGAGTTTTTCTCCGCGGTTTAACCCGGTTTCTCCTTTCCATCAAAACTTGCAGAGGTTAACGGTAATAGTTAGTATAGGGCGCTGTAGCTTAGCTGTGCCATAGGGGCTATCCACCACCCCTCTATGCAATGTAAAGGGACCCACCTGTAAACAAGCCACAGGATTAATGTGGAAATCCCTTCATAGACAAAGCCTAGATTAGAATAATATTTTTCTCGTCGAAAAGGTCTAATAATAAACTGTTGTTGTAATTTTAAAGCATAATATGTAAACCCTCAACTTCTATCTTATCGAGCCTCAAAGACCAAAAACCTTCTTCCCCAAAAATAAATCAGCAAACCATAGAAAATTAGTAAAAAAACCTGTGAAAAGGAGCCCCAATAAAAATAGGTTGACTAAGCGCCGAATAGAGAGGTCTTTAAGAAGATATATGTTGGAGGCAACCCAAAATAATTTAACAATAATATAACCATTGGTTGGCTTGGTTCTCCCCTCTTGTTAAAGGAGTTTTCCTCCGCGGTCTAACCCGGTTTCTCCTTTCCATCATAAGTTACAGAGGTAAACGGTAATAGTTAGTATAGGGCGCTGTAGGTTAGCTGTGGCATAGGGGCTAGCCATCTCCCCCTATGCATTGTAAACAAGCCACAGGATTAGTGTGGAAATCGCTTCATAGACAAACCTAAGATAAAAAAATATTGGCTCATTTTCATTGTTAATATTGGGGTGGATTATGGCACTCAAACACTAGAGAGTGGTTTAGCTATTTTAGGAACACCAATGACGTTTATAATCATGGATTTATCGTTCGCGAAATCGTATAAGCCAGCCTGTGGGCTTCTTCTTCTTCATGCTTTGGGAAAGATATTTCACCACGTAATATGAATTTATATCAGCAATAGCCGTCTATTCTCTGTGTAAGATTTTGGTGAGGAATGTATGGAGGGGCTGGAATGGCTAAGGGGGGCTCTCGTTGTACCCTTGATGGTGGAAACATAAGGCGAGTCCTTTTTTATTTTGAGAAGTGTAGCTCCTCCCCCTACGTCTGTTTAGCTGTCTACCGAAGACGAAAAATGTCATGGCTCGTTAAACAAGACGGCCCAAGGTCGCGTAATAGTAGCCACATCGTACGAGTAAATAGCCCCTCTATACCCTACCCTAATGAGTGGATAACCTCTCTATACCTTACCCTTATGAATGGATAACCCCCTCTATTCCTGACCCTAATGAGTGAATAGCGTTGTCTTTTATAATGCTTAAATGATTTACCGTTTATAAAATCAGAGTTAATAGCCCCTCGATGCCCTAGTCCAAACAGTGATAAAATTATAACCGTCTAAATTTACTTATGCTGTAATTCTAATATTCCGGCGAATCGAAGAACAGATAGTTTTAGTGATAATCCCCTCGATGAGTTTACAACTTAGACTTATGCCGTTGCACACTTATCGCATCGTATAAATTTCTAACAAGGACTTATGCCCAGAAACTTTTGGAAGAGAAAGTTTAGTTATAGTGATTAGCCATTTTAGTGAATATTCCCTCGAATTACCTTTAGCAATGCTAAAATGATCAACCGTATAACGCTCATTTAACACTATGTTAGCTCTATCTAAACCCACATTTGAATTAACCGCCAAAACGTTCCAGTCAAACATAATATAGATGTCGATAGCTACCGAACTAGAACGAATCACACGAGGAGCGCGGTAGGAAACGGGGAAAATCGTTATCTATTTAATTAGCACATAAATAAAAAGAAAATAATCATAAAAACCCCAAACATACAAATTCATAAGTATCCGACCCTACAGATAAAAATTCAAAACTATCCGACCCCACAGATTAAGAGGTACCCCACCCCACATCACCCCCACATTTTAGGAATAAAACTAAACGATAAAACCTTGCGGTTTCTATCAAGTCTCTATGGCTCGGTGGTAGATTGTTTTACTTCTGCGTGAGCAACCCGGGTTCGAATCCCGGCTGCGACCAAAAAAAATTTAGTTAAAATAAAATCTCTAACCTAGCTCAGTTACCCCTATGGGTGGGTTGAGGTACTATTGAATTCCTTTTAAGCTAAAATCTAACGATGACAAAGCGACAACCCCGGCCACTACTACTACGACGGCTCGGGTCAAACTAAGAGCCTCATCGTATACTACGATGTGGCTAAAAAAGGCATGGCAAAAGTGACCTTTTAGATTTTTTAAAGCTAAATGCGCTGATTCGCCGCCGTTCGCGTTCATATTTGATTCTCTCAGCCTAGGCAGAGTTCTTAGGGTAGAGGGTGGAGAATAATAGCAAACAAATTTTTTTCTGGCAGCGCCAATGAAAGAATGGAAATAATTTAAGTGGTAAATTCGATTTTACGTCAGACTATGACGTCACTAGCGTAAATTAAGCCACGCCAGTTGTTTCCAAGATCATTTCACGCCGATTAGGATTTGACCTTAGCAATTCCAACCCCTACATACATTCCTGGTGAGACTCAGTCAACGACGACATCAGTCAGGTGATGCAATTTCTTTCCCGGGCTTAAACAAAAAGCAGTCACGTGACTGCTGGTTCTTTAGAGCTAAGGCTAACGATTTCTTGAACGATAGAAGATGGATAGATTCCTGATTATAGACGCTATTGGTCCTGCTCAAATAGCTTTGCCACTCTGTATAGTATCAGTGAGTTTGTGCTCCCTGGTACTATTTCAGTGCCATGGTTCATCTAAATATTAAGAATGAAAACCCGCCAATGTCTAACGTTGAACCAACTCAATCAATGGTTATACTATTGTAAAATTATTTAGCATTAATTGTAACAAACTCTACTTGAAAACCATTAAAAATTATGATAACGTTTTTTGTGGAAATAATTTGACAATAACAAATGGTAGGCAACACTTTTGTTTGGTGTGCTGCGTATTTTACGTATCCTATTTATACAGTATTTCATAATCACACTAAGATGATTTTTAGATTGAATAATTTATTCAAGTTTCACTTTAATGTTTTAATAATTAAATTTCTTTTATAATTTATCGCCTTCTCACCGATATAGTTTCAATTTGTTTTAATTACAGGTACAGTACGTAATTATATTTTTATATGGACCATTCCATTAATACAAGCAGAGAAACCAATACACCGTCGCGCCAATGGGCAACGCCAGACGGAGCCTGAGTTCATTATACTTTGGAGGAGGCTGGCGGATTAGCGCTGCCTCTAGTGGTGCTTCTTGGCGCGAGGTGATGTGTGCTTCTCTGTTGGAACTAATGAAATGTTCTTTAGAAGTCAGTACTTTTTAAAATGGTAGCTTACCTTTCCAACCAAAAAATGGTTCTGTGTTTTCCATTCTCAGTGCCACGATTGAAGTGAATTTCTACTTTGCTTGCTATTTGGTTCGTTAAATTCACCGTTCTATTTTGCCAGGTGTCATGGTACAGAAGTAAATGTACACGTTTTTGTCAACTAGATGATTCGTGCCTGATATACATTTGAGCTCATTGTAAATGTTATATTTGTTTTTTGGCTCTTAAAATGTTCATTTATATTTTTCTCATTCGCACAACCAAAAATGCTTAATTGTAAATAGATAGAGACCAAACTGTATCAAACTCACATTTATTTCCAAGTGCAAAATTAAGTGTAAACTTTTAAAAAGTATTTCAGAAGTCTGAAAATTATCATTTAAAAACATTATGGTTAAATGTAAGGAAATCACAGAAAACCTCAGAAAAGTTGATGAAATATATATTTTGAACGTTTCTGCACCTAATGAAACAGAAATAACTCCAAAAGAACGACGTAATATTGTCCCAATCATGGATTTTATTCGGCAAGTATCGTACCCTACTATCGGCTATTTGGATGTTGATTCGGACACCCATGTTCCATTTATCGGACGCCTATACATCTGGCTTGGACACTGGGATCTCAGTATCGGACAGTGGGTCTTTGTAAACCGGACAATGGGTCTTTGTAACCCGGACCGTGGGTCTTTGTAACCCGGACCGTGGGTCTTTGTAACCCGGACAGTGGGTCTTTGTAGCCCGGATACTGGGATCTCTGAATCGGACAGTGGGTCTTTGTAGCCCGGACACTGGGATCTCTGAATCGGAAAGTGGGTCTTTGTAGCCCGGACACTGGGATCTCTGAATCGGACAGTGGGTCTTTGTAGCCTGGACACTGGGATCTCTGAATCGGACAGTGGGTCTTTGTAGCCCGGACACTGGGATCTCTGAATCGGAAAGTGGGTCTTTGTAGCCCGGACACTGGGATCTCTGAATCGGAAAGTGGGTCTTTGTAGCCCGGACACTGGGATCTCTGAATCGGACAGTGGGTCTTTGTAGCCCGGACACTGGGATCTCTGAATCGGAAAGTGGGTCTTTGTAGTCCGGACACTGGGATCTCTGAATCGGACAGTGGGTCTTTGTAGCCCGGAAACTGGGATCTCTGAATCGGACAGTGGGACTTTGTGGCCCGGACACTGGGATCTCTGAATCGGACAGTGGGTCTTTGTAGCCCGGACACTGGGATGTCTGAATCGGACAGTGGGTCTTTGTAGCCCGGGCACTGGGATCTCTGAATCGGAAAGTGGGTCTTTGTAGTCCGGACACTGGGATCTCTGAATCGGAAAGTGGGTCTTTGTAGCCCGGACACTGGGATCTCTGAATCGGACAGTGGGTCTTTGTAGCCCGGACACTGGGATCTCTGAATCGGACAGTGGGTCTTTGTAGCCCGGGCACTGGGATCTCTGAATCGGACAGTGGGTCTTTGTAGCCCGGACACTGGGATGTCTGAATCGGACAGTGGCTCTTTGTAGCCCGGACACTGGGATCTCTGAATCGGACAGTGGGTCTTTGTAGCCCGGGCACTGGGATCTCTGAATCGGACAGTGGGTCTTTGTAGCCCGGACACTGGGTCTTTGTAGCCCGGACACTGGGATCTCTGAATCGGACAGTGGGTCTTTGTAGCCCGGACACTGGGATCTCTGAATCGGACAGTGGGTCTTTGTAGCCCGGACACTGGGATCTCTGAATCGGACAGTGGGACTTTGTGGCCCGGACACTGGGATCTCTGAATCGGACAGTGGGTCTTTGTAGCCCGGGCACTGGGATCTCTGAATCGGACAGTGGGTCTTTGTAGCCCGGACACTGGGATCTCTGAATCGGACAGTGGGACTTTGTGGCCCGGACACTGGGATCTCTGAATCGGACAGTGGGTCTTTGTAGCCCGGACACTGGGATCTCTGAATCGGAAAGTGGGTCTTTGTAGCCCGGACACTGGGATCTCTGAATCGGAAAGTGGGTCTTTGTAGCCCGGACACTGGGATCTCTGAATCGGACAGTGGGTCTTTGTAGCCCGGACACTGGGATCTCTGAATCGGAAAGTGGGTCTTTGTAGTCCGGACACTGGGATCTCTGAATCGGACAGTGGGTCTTTGTAGCCCGGAAACTGGGATCTCTGAATCGGACAGTGGGTCTTTGTAGCCCGGGCACTGGGATCTCTGAATCGGACAGTGGGTCTTTGTAGCCCGGACACTGGGTCTTTGTAGCCCGGACACTGGGATCTCTGAATCGGACAGTGGGTCTTTGTAGCTGGGACACTGGGATCTCTGAATCGGACAGTGGGTCTTTGTAGCCCGGACACTGGGATCTCTGAATCGGACAGTGGGACTTTGTGGCCCGGACACTGGGATCTCTGAATCGGACAGTGGGTCTTTGTAGCCCGGGCACTGGGATCTCTGAATCGGACAGTGGGTCTTTGTAGCCCGGACACTGGGATCTCTGAATCGGACAGTGGGACTTTGTGGCCCGGACACTGGGATCTCTGAATCGGACAGTGGGTCTTTGTAGCCCGGGCACTGGGATCTCTGAATCGGACAGTGTGTCTTTGTAGCCCGGACACTGGGATCTCTGAATCGGACAGTGGGTCTTTGTAGCCGGACACTGGGATCTCTTAATAGGACAGTGGGTCCTCGTAGCCGGACACTTGGATCTCTGTATCGGACAATGGTTCCTCAATTGGGACACCAATTCTTTTAACAATAAAAGACCCGTGAAAACTTTTAATTCTCTGACACTTCTGGCCCATTCTGAACATCACTAACCGCTTTAAGCATTAAATATTTACAATCCCTTCTCTTATTGTAAGCCTACGTTAAATATTTGTCTTTAAAACGTGTTTGAAAGCTGTCCGATAATAGGTTTTCTACATTAGATACGAATCGAGTTGTATTTTCATAAAAACAAACCTAGAACTAACAATTAAAGTCGCAATTTATAGAAAAAGATTAGAGCTTTACACCCATACACATAACTCATAATTGGGTTTTATTTATATACCTCAAAACACGATTTAAAAATAGTTTTAATTAAACCAAAAAATTGGATATCTGGTTCGTTCGCACTTTCGTACTCTGACATCGCGCCCCGTTTCTGTTTTTACATGCAACCTACAGATTTCGACACACTCTTTAAAACTAGGTAACTTACAGTGTTCATTTTTTTCCCGGAAGTTTTATAAACAACTTTTTAAAAATGTGTCCGATAATAGGGAGACTAACCCTATATAGTTGTAATCGGTTTTTAGCTACGAGTGTGAAAGATATTTCAGATTATGATCTGTGAGTGTGTATGTTTGTGGAATGTGTGTGGAGGCTGGATAGACGAGAAGACCGTTTTAGCTAGGCGTGGTAAGAACTTAAAGTACCCCAACTGTTGGGTAATCTCGAATATTACCTTAGCGAAAGAGATAACGCGAATAATGTATTAAATTAGCTCATACGAAACAAACACACCCTCCCCACCCCCAACCACACGTAGCTAATACGGAAATTGTATTTTCGTGACTTGTCTTCATAACGGTTCCTATTTTACCCTCACTTGTAAAAAACATTTCTACGTTATCTCTATGGGAAAATTTAGTGCTTCTCACCAAAAAGTCGGATTCATTTTATGGATTCTAAATCACCCTTAGCAAACTTGATTTACGATGAAATTTGTATTATATTGAAATGTGGTCAAGGTTTATGGAGGGATACTCCCCCTTGGTTTGCTCTTGGTTTTGTAAAATACGCTTTCATAATTGAGCTTATATTTTAAGGTATATACACTTGACAGAGAAAAATAAAGATTTTTTGGAGGTTTTTCACTATCAATAAAACATTTTAGCCCTAAGTTTGAAATAAGTGCCCCCCCATCCTCGGTTTCATTGTGCGCTATTCAAGTTGCCAAGCAAGCCTAATCCAGATAAGAGAGGAAAATTTGAAAATTTGGGCATCTCCCGCTGTCTTTAACTTACGGCAAATCTCGCTACGAGAATATGTAACCAGAGCGCGCGCTATTGATGTCGAAATTGCAACAAGCAACGCCTTGACTAAAAAACTTAAGTCCACCGACTGCACTAGAGCACTCTAAGCGCACTCTGGGCCAGTTTTCGTCCGTCACTGGGAACACTAGCAACACTCGCCCTGCGTTGCGTTTTCCACTGATCTCAAAAACTGCCAGATAATTGCTCTTTCTTGCTCTGATAAATTCGACGGAGCGACGGTCTTCGAGTGTTTTTACGTTCTTTTATACAAGTTAGGTTTCTTTCACTCTTTACTAATTAAGAATGAGAAACAACAACCACGATGATACTGCTTTGACTAGTTCGTTAGCGACCCCTAGCGATAAGTAATACAAAACAATTTGACCCGCAAAGTTTAAAAAAGTCAAATACGTAACAAGTGTGACGTAGTAGCGTGTTAGATCGTGTTCCACTGACGAAACGTTCTACGCCAAAACTCTTGTAGGTGAAATCTTCTCAATTTGCAGAGAGCACTCTAGTTTTCTTGACAAGGCCTATTTAAAATGGATGGTCCAGTTTTGTTTGGAAATTCAGAATAAAAATGGTCGAGAATACACTTCAGGCAACATGAAAATCGTTTAAAAGCGAGGCCTTATTTTTCATTAACCTTTTTTCATTTTACTGTATAATTTTAAAGCGAGTTCAACTTGTTTCGACCCTTCATGCTCCCATTTAAGGCCAACTACAAACTGTTTTTCTCATACGCATTTCCAGAAAGCGAACCTGATAGTACTTCCAACCAGTTACGAATATTCAAGGCAAGATAGTAAGTGGTCAACATTCACGGTGCCATTCACGTACGCCCATCAAAGATTACTGTCTGCCAAAAATGTGACGTTCAACGCTGCTCCAGTCGGAGCCTTCAACGATTTAAAAACTATTTCCATAGGTGTAAGTATAAAGAGTACGACATAAATATAACCGTAATTTTACAAATTTTTCAATGGTAAATTACGTAAATTACCACGGTAATAAGCCTGTTATAATATAAAATACCATAAATTAGGGTTATATTTCTTATACCATAATTTTAATCGCTAACTTACAGGTAATTTAGCTAGGTGTGGTTATGTAAGCGGACCTTGCTTTGCACTGATGATCTGTACGTGTGTTTGTTTGCGTGTTTGTGGCCGGGGTACGCCAGGAACAAGTGTGGCTAGATACCGATTAAGCAAAGAATTTCGATTAAAAAAATTACATTGTTGCTATTGTTTGCGGGCCCGGCTCTTGAGAGTATTAGTAAACAACATTGGTATCGTCAAAGAATTCACCCTGTTATATCGCGGCAACCCTCCAATTTGGTTTAATTTGATGGAAGGATGTAGCGAAGCCCATTTGTTGAAAGCGTTTCAAATTTAAATATTTTCTCTTTACTACGGTTTCTGGGGTTGGCGCGGGGAGGGGGATACGGAATGCGTTAAAGGTAGCTAGTGTGAGAGATTCATTTTTAGGCGGAAGAGGCACTATGCGTAAAGGCTGGGTTGCTGTTTACGATCCGCGAGTGTTTATGTTTGTGGTTTGTGTGTGGAATTTGGATACGCAAAAAGACCTTTTTAGCTAGGCGTAACACCTTAATGTACCCCAAACGAATATTACCTAGTCTTATCAGACTTTGGGTTTAACATGATTACACCGCGATATTGAAATAGTTCCCTTCACGTAAGCTATGACCAAACGTAACGTAACGATTAGAGTTACGAAATGTCAAACTACTCCAACAAATCAGATTTAGTCGTGGGCAAACATTTTCCTTCACTTTCAAATTATCTGCTGTTCGTGTAAAACTGTAGAATTTATATCTTTAAGTATGTGATGCGTATCCAAGAACTTTGTTGTAAGTGCCGGAGATGTTAAGGTTAAGCCCTTTGCTTGAGAGCCATCTATTTATTTGCAAAGTAATTCTTAAACGCTGCTTCTCTGAAAACGCTTTCCCAGATTTGGAGCGGGTTGCTTTGTGTCATGGGATTGATATCATTCACAAGCGAGTGAAGGGAATTCCAGGATCAATGATGTCCGTCGCTGCTCAAAAACTCTTTCTTTATTTCGGAGCCATTTTGGGAAAAGGTAGAGTCTCCAGAGTCGAACAATTTATGGGGCCGGGCCGGGTCGGGCTTTTCAAATTTTAGAAATTAAGGGGCAGTTAGTTACAAAATTTTAAACTGAGCTACTTGTCAGAGAAGCTCATGAGAAGGTTATGCATGGCGGCTTCAATAGCACTATGACCGAACTTCGTGAGACCTACTGGATCCTACAAGGCCGTCAACTCGTCAAGAATGTAGTCCAAAAATGCTACATTTGCCGAAGGTATGCCATCAAAGGCGGAAATCAAGTTTTTGCGCCCTTACCGAAAGACCGAGTCACAGAGGCTGCACCATTTACGATCACAGGGGTGGACTTCGCCGGACCACTCTATGTCAGAAATCCTGGAACTAATGAACACTCCAAAGTCTACATAGCACTCTATACGTGTGCTGTCACTCGAGCCTTACACTTGGAAATAGTCACGGATATGAGTTCGGAGAAATTCCTCCTTTCCTTCAGACGATTCACTGCCAGACGAGGGTTATGTCACACCCTGTACTCGGACAATGCGAAAGCATTTAAACGAACTGAGAAGGACCTTGCTGATATGTTCCTGGCTATTCAAAACAATGCTACTCAAGAGTTCCTGAGTCACAAAGGAATCAAATGGAAGTCTATAGTCCCAAAGGCCGCCTGGTGGGGGCGGACTTTGGGAGCGCCTTGTTCGATCTGTGAAGATATGCCTCAAGAAAACCCTTGGTCGAACATCATTGACTCTGGAAGAATTATTCACCGTCATGACCGTAATTGAAGCTGTATTGAATTCAAGACCCCTAAATCATACGTTCACTGATGGAAGGGAGCCCCTTCCTTTAACACCGGCGCACCTCCTTATTGGTCAACGCCTGACTTCCTTGCCAGATCAAGAGTTCAGTAATGAAAACCAGTTCACCACCACACGAGAACAATTAATTAAACGAGTCAAGTATCGTCAGATGGTAGTCAATCAGTTTTGGAAAAGATGGAGGTGCAACTATCTAATGGAACTACGTACTGCCCATTCCAACGTAACAGTCAAGGGTCTACCCGAGTTCAAGATAGATGACGTCGTCCTCATCGAAGATCAACATCTGCCACGCCAAATCTGGAAAATGGGCCGCATTATCGAAACCTACATTGGCCGAGATGGGAAGGTGCGATCGTGCTCCGTGCGACTTCCCTGTGGAACCATACTGAAACGATCTATCCAAATGCTGTACAATCTCGAGTTATCAAGGGATGACGGAGTCATCGGGGCGGAGGATGTCGCAAGCTGAAGTTCTCAAAAAAGCTATTATCAAAAAATTGTATTTTTTACTGCCGATCTATGTATTCTCTGACTTATTTCTTTAGACTAGTTATTTTTTAGTGATTGTATAAAAAGCTAGGGATTATCAATTAGAAAGGCAGTGTTCCTTCAATATCTCAATAGAAACAGTTGTTAGTTTGCAATGTTGTTTTTAATCTTAAATTCTTGACGCCAACTATTTAATAAAGTATGAAGTTCTAAGTTATACTTAAGTCGTTGATTTAGCGTAGACGCGACAACGTTATTGCTCATGGAACCGATGCGTAGTTGAATGGAAATTTTTAGCAGTTCCACTTCCAACTGCCGATTGATCCCATAGACCATTTTCATAGCACCGCTTAATTTTGACACCGCTAAACCAATCAATTGCTCATTTGGTAATCCGCTGTCAACAAAGTCTAAATGAGAAGCGTGCAAATCACGAAACACGCTTTAAATGAGGGTTTTGTTAAATGTTCATATCGCTACGCGCCCATGAAATCCACCCGAATTCATTTAATAACTCGCGTATTTTAATCGAAATCGGTATAATTATCGTCACCTCTTCATAGTATCACTTGAAATCTTTGGGGAATATCATTTTTCAAGTCCCGGCCAAAAGTGTCGTGTGTACCTTGAAACTATCAAATAAAGTCAGCGTTAATCACGCGGACAAATTTTGCAACCTGATTTGAGTTACGGAATTGAAAAATTTAAGTATCTCACCCATTCACGATTGCAGATTTCGGTCTATCGTGGAAACAGGCCAAATCACAGCATCTCACCGATTCATCGAGAGAGACTGGCGCATCGAATTGGAACCTCAACATTCGACGGCTGAGAATGAAGTCCACGTACTCGGGTTCAAGGACATTGAAGCCAAGTTCAGATTGTGGGCGGCAATGCTTGGAGTCGCTTCTTTCGTCTTCACCGTCGAGCTACTGACAAGATTCCAGTTTCGAGAACCACTGCACATCATTAAGCTTAAACGAGGATTGTTGGGAATGTAAACCCTCGCAACGGAACTTTAAACCGGAAACTGATTGAAAACGATCTTGATCCGAACAAACACATGGCTAAGTGTCGGTTTAGACTAGTATTTATTTGCACAAAGCATAGGTATCTTCATGGTTAAATCACACATCAAAATTGTACACCACCCGTAAGCGAAGATTACAAGTTTTAAGACTTGGAGCGAAGCCGCATTCGACCGAATTCAATTTAGCATACACAATAGCGGACGACGGTAACCGCGAACTAGCACAAAGCCTACTTTTAGGGAGTGAATAAGCCTAATATAGCTAAGCTGATTGAACGGCCAATCAAGGCGAAACTCTGATGCCTCGCGACTTCTGGCCACTTTCAAACTTTCCCCTCATCCATTTTTGGTGATACTAAGCTAGGGCCTACTTCATTTATTGTCGTTTGCGGATGAAACCATGTTTATTTAAATAAGTGACACTTGGAAATTACCATAAGCTAAAGTTACTAATATAGCGTGTAAATAGCTAACGCAATCTTCGACAAATACTCAACTGACCAAAGTACTAAGTGAAACAAAATAAAAGTTCTTACAATAATTGTAACCGTAAAAAGATTCTGTCAAGTTTACAAGTTCAGATTGAAGTATTTTAAGGATGATTTCTTAAACTGAACTACACAATGATTTCTAATAAGGGCTCATCCCTAAAACACCAAAGTCAGGCCCGGACGTTAAAATGTCGTTGAAAGAATTTTAACAAAAGCTATTACAATAGCGCGGGCGGGAGCAAGGTCGCTTAAAGCGTGCTTTTCACTTGGCGTAAATAACGACTTTTCGCCCGACGTCTAGCGACAACCGAAAAAAAAAATAGTTACGCAGGACGGAAATTACGTTGAGTGTGGCGATATTAGCTTTCCATATTTTCGGCCACGTTCAACTTTAACGCTCTGCGCGAGCCAATCAGCAAAAATCTAGAGGCGTGACGTAATTTTCGACCACGCGTCCGCGGTCCGCCATGTTTTTATTAATTTCGTTCCTAATCGAGTCAGTAACAAGTACAAATCCCTGAGAATTCCGAAGTTCAATGTTGAAAGGTTTATTGAAGAGGTTAGCAACAATACAAATCTGTATGATATTAGAAATAAAGATTGCAAAAAAGAAATACAATAGATGGGCCTCTCTTGGAGCAGTGTTCGGTTTATCCGTTAAGCCTTGGTTCCATTATTTGCATGAACTACGCTAGGTGAAAAGGCTAAAGCGCTGGGCGACAACGTAAAAAACAAATCTGACGTTTGACGTCCTGCTGCAAAGTAGTTCTTTTCGGTCAAGTGAAAACCATGCTTTACCGTCGAATAAGTCGCTACTAAATTTCAGCAACAACGTTTGGAATCATTAAAATATTCTGTAAACACAGCAAAGCAAGCTATATATATATATATAGCCATATTAAAGCTGGAAATTCCGTCGTTACAGGAGGTCCCTTAAATGGGACAACCGAGACCAATTTGAAAGATATACTGTTTGGAATTTAGAAGCCACATGATAACCAAATTTACAGGGGAACAGGGGTTGGGGAAGGCTTCTAGCCCGCGAAGGGTTCGGCACTTTGTAATTATCATACCCAAATTTGAAATAAATTACGCGAATTAACAGATTTTAAATTGATTAGATAAGTTTCAGAATTCAAAGATGATTCCAAAAACATGCAGTGTATCTTGCCGCTTTGGTATTTAATTTTAGCAGTAATAATTATTTATTTAATTAAATTAAATTGGGTACTAGCAGAATCCTTTTAATTTTATTAGTGTGAACCATAAGTTTATCACGTCTCTAAGTACACAAACATGGGTTACGACTTGGCATCTTCCGAAGGCTACCGTGACGTCAGAACTCGTATAGCGCTAAGATCCGAAGAGAAAAATCTTTGAAATTTCTGTCGCGGTGCAGCCACTAAGCGGTCGAGACGATTACTAAATGAGTCACGTGAAAAAAAAATCATCCAATGGAATAAAGGAGATTTTAACGTTTCGTATAGGCAGACATTGGAGGGTAACGAATTTAACTTAAGCAACCCCAAATCTCTCTCTCTCTCTCTCTTCTCTATCTCATGAGATAGAGGCGGTTTCAGTCCCGAAACATTCTAAACGCTAGGCTAGGCAGTACAATATTGTATTGAAATTGAGGTGATAAATGATACGGAGAGAGTATAGGGTTTCATTAAAGGGAGCCAGACAAACACTATTGCCATAGGAGTAGCAGCCATTTCTCTACTTTGAGGCATGGTAAAATGGTGTGAAAAGAGTGCCTGCGCGGAGTGCGCGCGTCTTTCTCTGCCCTCTAATTGTCGGAAACGATAAACCGCGGTGCGTTTGTTTTCCCATAGTTAATTACTTTCATTAGCGACGTCTAAAATTTGTTACTTTTTAAATATTCATTGAAAATACTGAGAGGGGGGTATGGACATCTGATTGTAATCACGTACTACTAAGAACTTAAAGTATATCCTACCCAAAATCCAGTCTGCCCTTTAGCAGTATTATTATGTTCGTTAATAAACCTTTTGCATTAATTAAATAACCTATGGTTTTATTCGGTTCAACTGATCTTCCAACAGAACTTCATTTTTAAAAGGTCCTTAATATTTATTTGCACCGCATCATAGACAATGAATTGGTTGTGGAGAAGCTGGAGTTAATTTTAGCTTTAATAGACCAAGAGCCCGTGGCCTGGATCTTACCTCATAAAGTACAAAAGGTCTGACCATTGGAATGAGTTCAGTTTTGATGCTCATTAATAGATTTGGCCGTCTTACGCGTCGCAGCTGGGGCATTTGAGGGGGGCGGGGTCTTGTTTGACCCTAATGAGGTATGATTTCTTACCTCATGAGGTACATGAATAAAAAAGGTGGCAAATGATAGAACTGGAAATGGCGATTCCAAATATATGAAATCTGACGTCATCAAAGGGGGCCATCAATAAATCAGACGGGGGTTAAAATGGTCGAATGAGGTATGAATTCTTACCTCATGAGGTACATGTATGAATACGGTGTTGTTTGATAGATCTGGTCGTGCTAAATAACAGAATATAAAATCTGACTGGAAAATACGCGGCTTAGGTTTAATCTGACGGCCTGATTCTTGCGTCAGACTATGAACAACTTCGTGCCTCTTAAAGCTAGATTCCGACTCGACCGAAAAAAACCGGTGCAAATCACGCAGCATACGGTAGAAATTTTACCTTACGCCGTCGTCCGGCTGTAGACTGTTCACACTACGACTGAATTTTGAGTTTGGCGGCTATCAATCTATCTACACACCAAAAAAATTGAGTGTCTCTTTGGAGTGAAAATGGTGACCCCCTCCCGCTTCCTTGGGGTGCCCCCCCTTGGGAGCAGAGCAAAAGGCCTTGTCGTGGCGGAGGGGGCCCGAGTTCGGTGTGCCGGTTAGGATGGTTCTTTGGGCTTGCCCTTGGTTCGGACCTTTCCCTGCCCCGTTTCGCCAACGTTTTGCTCGGCCGCCTCAACCCCGCCCAGGTGTTGCTATGGCTCATTCGCAGCTCTTGGCAACCGTCTGGGGGCCGCGGATACACTTTTGGACCGTATGGCACTGCTGTGCTCGGAGGGCGATCCCCCGGCCCCTCGAGCCTTCTGCTGCCTTAGTCCGAGCCCTGTCACCGACCACCTCCTGGCTGGGCTCGCCGCTGACGGTGTCCCACCTCTGTCACCTGCTTAAGGGGCGTTGCCGGGCCCGCTGGCCGAACCCGTATGCCTTGACGGCGGTTCCGCAGGTACCATTCTGGGCACAGGGATGAATGGCAGGAGGGGGGCGCTGTTGATGCCCCCGTGCGCAGGTGCAGCGCCTAATCAATTGCATTCTGAGTGAAAATGGTGTACTTTTTAAATAAACCTATATAACACCTAACATTTTCACATGAATAACAAAAACGGTGTTATATTGGTATTTTAAAGGTGACCATTATCTACAAAAAAGGCTAAGTTAATGTAGGTGTAAAATGTATCTGGAATTACTCTTTTTTTCCGAAAGGGTAGATCTCAGACTTTAAATTTTATAAACTGGTATTTTTTAGCACAATTCTGTAAATTTTTAATTGCTATCTCATACAATAACGCGAAAAAGGCGAGAGAACAATTTCGCATTTTTTTATTGATTTATGAATATTATTAATATTAATATGAAATAGTTTTGTGGACAATTAATATTTACCGAAATGGAAGTTTCAAAAGAGTGCAATTCAAGAAAACACTTTTTTACAAATTAAAAACATCCAAAATAGAGTTTCGTCACGTTGAGTTTTCCGGACAATTTAAGGTGTAAATTCGGTAATAAAAACCTTTAAAACACCGTTTGAAATTAAACACGGAAATTAAATAATAATACTGCGGGATAGAAAATCAATAACTTATTTCTTAAATGAGGTCTTCAGTATATTTTGATTTTGAAGTCAATCCAAAGATTATAAAGTCAAGAAAAAAGACTTAATTGTTCGTATTAAATTAAATATAACAGTATTTTTAAAGATGATATTTTCTGAAGAAAATATTTCTATCCCTGAGTAAAACGTAGCTGAGGAATTGGTGATCAGGTGGTATGGTAGCTTTATAAAACCTGCTAAGTGTGTTATGTGACACTTTTAAAAGCGTTACGCGGCATTCTTAAAGGCATTACAGGACACTCTTTAAAGTGTTACGCGACACTCTTAAAGGCGTTACGCGACACGCTTAAAAGTGTTATTTTAAGCTCGCAAAGGTGCTGAGACACATCCTGTAAGGAATTGCACAACACACATAATTATCTTTTAGTACGAAAAACGAGTTGAAAAGGTGTTAAACTGCACCTCTGTTGAACAATTTCCATTCTTTTTTTCGACAACCATTGTTCAAATAAGTGTGTCTAAATCCTTTCAGCTTAATATTTAAAGAACAGTTTCGAAGTCTTCCTTATTTGACATTACCCATAAAGTTTTATAATCATTGTTTTGACACATTGCGTCCCGGGTTTAACATTTTTAATTAAATCAAAACAAGGTTAATGTATCGTTAAGTGCTTATGACGCCCACACTCTGCGTATACGGTCCAAATTATTGGTTATCGGTTGAATTAATAGTTTATAAAATTTCGTGATTCTTCGGATGTAAATTTGAACTACAGACAAACCTTTCATTAAAAATCCATAAATATCTCAACAATTTACTGGAACAAGTTTATTTACTATAATTTAAATATAAATTTATCATTTTAACCATCATGTTACAATAATAACAAAGGATTTGTTATGGATTATGGCTTATTTCACCTTTCCCTTATATTTAGATAAGCCTTCAAATCGTTAGATAATGTATCACCTTGCAATCTGTTATTATCAGAGAATTTTTAGCAATGAACACTTAAGTGTAGTCATTTGAGGCTATTTACCACTGTTCGAAAACCGCCTAAATTGCGGGAGTTTGGTCAAATGGGACCTTCAAATTATGGTTTCGGTTTGTGGACCCGTAAAATTACTTTTAAGGTGTTAAAACACACTAAATGTTTTTGAGTGTACAGTTAAAAGTGTTTATGGCACCTTCATTCAGTGTAGCACGATGTGGTAAAGGTGGCAAACTGAATTAAAATCACGCGTAATACAGCCTTCCTACAATATTTCACGCCTTTTCTGTAGTATTCCCCACTTCAGTAGTTCAAATTCACGCCATTTTAAGAATATTGGAAGAACATAAAAACACTTAAAGAACGCCTTTTAAAAATATTGTTTTTAAAAGGTGTAAGGAATAGCTCAATGAGGTGTAATAAATGTGTCAGTGGGAAATATTTTGAGATGCAGTGTTAAAAATGGTCTATTTAACACTCTCAGAGGTGTTATTTAACATCTTTAAATTAAGACGAAAGGTGCTAAATCACACCTTTTGTTTTAAGAGTGTAATTTTCCTTTTCTGCACTATTTCACACTTCAAGCCAAAATTGACGTCTTTTGAAGAATATTAGAAGAATATACAGACACTTTGAGAACACATTTTAAATATATGGGTTTTAAAAGGTGTAAGATAAAGCTTTATAAGGTGTAATAAATGTGTCGGGGGGAAAATATCTTTAAGACGCAAAGTGTTGAAAATGGGTCATTTAAAACTTTCAGAGGCGTTATTTAACCACATTAATGGTGCTGTTTTTGGACCCGTCAAAATTAAGACAAAAGGTGCTAAATTACACTTTTGATTTTAAGAGTGTAGCGTTAATGTGGTGAAATATTTTTGACTGTAATAAATGAGATGAACTCAAATTGGCATCATTTAATAATAGAGCTATTTTAATTCGGGGGTAAGGAGAGTTTTTGAGGCGGGGTTTCGTCAGTCCCCGCCTAGGTGCCATATTGTGCGCGAAATTTAGCTAAGAGTTCTACAGTGGCCCGCACGGAGGGAGGGTGAAAACCGGCTCCGTTTATTGGCAGGCCCAACTGTGACGTTTCCCCCTTCAACAGATATAGCTCTATGCAGGCACATTTCATTTCAAACTCATTCAATGAAACCTTCTAACGTTAAATTATTATTTAATGCAAATAAAGATACAACAATGTTACATTTTAAACGTCATCTGGTTCATCATCCGAATCAGTCTGAAAATCAAAATATACGGTTTCATCGTCATAGTCACCCTCCCTCCGTGTGGGCCACTGTAAAACTCTATGCTAAATTTCGCGCACAATAAGGCACCTGGGCGGAGACTGGCGAAACCCCGCCTCAAAAACTCTCCTTACCCCCGAATTGAAATAGCTCTATTATTAAATGATGCCAATTTAAGTTCATCTCATTTATTACAGTCAAAAATATTTCACCACATTACCTCGATAGAAACAGAAGCAACTCGCTCAAACAAGTTAAGTTTAATGTACTTGACATCAGTGGGGCTGGTTTTACAATATATCACCTGCTACATTTAAGCTAGACTCGCACTCGACGGAAATCACGACGGAGAGCCGGCAGAAAGGGGTTCGACCGAAAAATCTTTACGCCGAGCCCGACGGAATTTCCGCTCGGCCGGGCGCAAGTTGTGTTCTATTTTTCGGTCGTGTTCGGCGTTACGCCGGTGTCTCAGCCAATGAAATTATCCCACTGACTACGTCATAAATTTCAAGAGTGCACACATACGCTAGATAGATTGATAGCCGTCATGTATTTTTTTTTTGGTCGGAAACATGCCACGAAGAAAGAAAAATGTATCTAATGGAAGTATATAGAGGTAAGATTTTAATAAGGAAGTCTTTATTAAGGAGGTTAGAAAATATACTTTCTTGTACGATCTAAGCGACAATGGGACAGAGATACCAATTCAGAGTGCGAAATAAATGTTATGGAAACCACTCTTATCTGTCACGTGACCAAAAAATATCTACCGCCAAACTCAAAATTCAGTCGTAGTGTGAACAGTCTACAGCCGGACGACGGCGTAAGGTAAAATTTCTACCGTATGCTGCGTGATTTGCACCGGTTTTTTTCGGTCGAGTGGTAATCTAGCTTTATGAGGCACGCAAGAATTAAACCTAAGCCGCGTATTTTCCAGTCAGATTTTATATTCTGTTATTTAGCACGACCAGATCTATCAAAAAACATCGTTTTCATACATGTACCTCATGAGGTAAGAATTCATACCTCATTCGACCATTTTAACCCCCGTCTGATTTATTGATGGCCCCCTTTGATGACGTCAGATTTCATATATTTGGAATCGCCATTTCCAGTTCTATCATTCGCCACCTTTTTTATTCATGTACCTCATGAGGTAAGAAATCATACCTCATTAGGGTCAAACATGACCCCGCCCCCCTCAAATGCCCCAGCTGTGACGCGTAAGACGGCCAAATATATTAACGAGCATCAAAACTGAACTCATTCCAATAGTCAGACCTTTTGTACTTTATGAGGTAAGATCCAGGCGACTGGCTCTTGGTCTAAGTCGCGCTAGCAGATCAAGGCAGCTGCGCACCAGTTGAGAGGTAATCTGACACTGGTTCAGCGCGTTCAGGGCGGCCTGACTGTAAGAATAAATTCTCAGTCCGTCCGGTATACCCTTTGTTAATACAGTAATCTGCGCAATAACAGATCGCGGCAATTTCCGCCTGGAACACACTAGCGAAGGTGCCCAGGCAAGCAGAAAAGCCGACCCTTGTGGTTTGGCAGTAATAGCCGGCGCCAGCGCTGGAATCAGTCTTGGAACCATCGGTGAACCAAATAGTTTCACCCCCAGTGCCAAGAGGCAGTAGGTTAGTCCACTCTGTCCGACTGGGGAAGTGGATGCTGAATGGTTTAGTGAAATCAAAACTGGTAACGGTTTTGTCAGAGCACATCGTTAGCGACGGCTCAAGTGCGGCGTACTCCCGAAAGAGCTTCGTATGGCTGTAATCCCAAAGTCTTGGAACCCAGCAGCCACTGATGTTGAGTCTGTAGGCCCCCATGACAGCCTCCTCCTCAATGAAGAGATGAAGAGGAAACATGTCAAGGAGCACCTCCAGGGAAGCAGTTGGGGTCGATCTCATGGCCCCCGTAACACCAATGCAAGCAAGCCTTTGAAGCTTGCGCAGGGCAGCCTGCACCGTCTTAAGCCGGACCCTTGTTCACCAGACAAGTGCCCCGTAAAATAGTATGGGTCTGATGATCCCAGTATAGAGCCAGTGTACAGCCTTGGGGTTGAGGCCCCAAGTCTGGCCGACAGAGCTCCTGGTCCTCCAGAAGAGCATCATGGCCTTCTTAATACACCGATCAAGATGCGGCTTCCATGTGAGTCTGCAATCAGGTATTTCACCTCGGAGGACTTTGTCAGGACCTGGCCAAGGAAAGAGATATCATTGAACAGATCCTTAGTATTCTTCCTCGTAAAAGGAACAAGGACAGTTTTATCAGGATTAACGGTGAGGTTAACCGCCTGACACCTTTGCTCCACGCTAGAGAGAGCAGATCTCATAAGCGCGGTAACAGTATCCGGGAACTTCCCGGTAAAGACTATCGCTATATCGTCCCGAAGCAGCTACAGCCCCCAGCACCCCCGAGCCTCCCCAAGAGTTCGTCCACCACCAGGCACCACAACAGGGGGGAGAGCACTCCACCCTGAGGGCAGCCCCTGCTGGTAGTCACCCCTAGAGAGTCCCTTAGGAGGGACGCCGACACATCGCGGTCGGTAAGCATGGACTTGATCCAGCGGCCAAGAGTGTCGCTGATGCCAAATCTCTTAACAGCTTCAGTAATAACCTAGCTAGAGACCTCGTCAAAGGCACCTTCAATATCGAGGAAGACGGCCAGTGAAATTTCCTGAAACTCGAATGCCCTATCCTGGCAATTCGTAAGGCCATGAAGGGCCGTCTCAGTGGATTTGCCTTTTTGGTAAGCAAATTGTGAAGAAGAGAGAGGAGTTACCGAAAGTACCTCGTCTCTAATGTACCTGTCCACCAGCTTCTCCAGAATTTTGAGGAAGAAGGAGGTCAGGCATATGGGCCTAAATGCCTTCGCCTCGAGATAGGAAGCCTTCCCGGGCTTGGGAATAAAGATGACCCTAGAGTGTTTCCAGTCACGAGGTATGTGACCGAGAGCAATGCAGAGTCTGTAAATCTTGCATAGCGGAGAGGCGATGTGGTCTAAGCCCTCCTGCAAAAGCAGAGGGAAGACCCCATCGGGTCCCGGAGACTTGTAGTGCTCAAAACAGTTGACAGCCCACCGAAGCTTGGGAATCGTGACAACCTGTCTAGCTACAAGCCAGTCTTCCCTCTTAGCCCTGTGCAGGACAGGGTAGAGAGAGTCGGGGTTTGTTGGATTGATAAAAGTAGAGTCAGGAAAATGGACCTCCAGCATGTGCTTGAGAGTCTCAGCCAAAGACTTAGTGTACACACCCTCCCGCAGCTTAATAGCATTAAGTCGATGTGTGTTGTCGTGCGCTAGAATCTTCATGACCCTAGCCGTAGCAGGGACATTGGAGACTTGCTCACAGAAGGTCCGCCAGGAGTCCTTCTTAGCAGCTCTAATGGCCCTGTTGTAGGTGTTAAGGGACTGCCTGTATCCAGCCCAGTCACCCGTGCGCTTGGCTTTGTTAAAGAGCCTGCGCGTGTATTTAGGAAGCCGGCTGAGATCCGCGTTCCACCAAGGGACAAGCCTCGAGCGGTCGACGGTCTTAAGTGGGCAGTTCCGGTGGAACGACTCCATGATGGAGCACTGTAAATCACCAGCAGCCCTATCAAGATCCTTAGGTGAAGTAAGTTTAGGAGTGTGACCCCCTCCGTAGCGTAGGATTAGGTCTTCCCTATAGCCGGCCCAATTGGTCCGTTTTGGATTGCGTATCTCCGTCCCCGCCGGGACAGAGGTAGTCGCGACAGTGAAGCAGATGTGCCTATGATTCGACAGAGACGGTTCATTAGACACATGCCAATTAGACACGGAGTACACGAGGTTTTCCGTGGCTAGCGTGAGGTCAATGACCTCCCTTCTAATAGAAGTAACAAAAGTAGGTTCATTGTTTTGATTAAGAATATAGAGTTTACTACCAACTAAATTTTCTAGTAAATCATCACCTCTCCTGTTGCAGTCAGAACTGCCCCACGTGATGTGATGAGCATTGGCGTCACAGCCAATGATTAAAATGTCCCCTCTCTTTTCACATTGATTGACCAAATTGATCACCTCAATTGTCGGGAGAGAGTCCGATTCGTGGGAGAAAGTATGCAGAGGCAGCCGTGATAGTCAACTTGGCATGCCCAGTGGCTAGGACTAGCTTCACGGCCGCCGTGTCCAGGGACGTGTACAGCGGTAGAGAGATACAACAAAGATCCTTCCGAACCAGAATACACGCCCTAGGTCTAGCAGCAGTATGGTCATAAAATAGTGACCCCGCCGCGTCAAGACCGAGGATTTTGCCATGGCAAATCCACGGTTCTTGTATGAGGGCCAGATCAAGACCCTCTATAGCGAACCTCCTGCAGAGTACCGCAGAGGCCGCCTTACTATGGTGCAGATTGATTTGAATTGCACGTAGCGTCCCCTTGGTCCTTAAGAGAGGGGTTCAGAAGGGACCTAGCTACACCTCATCGGTACCGAGAGGGTTAGTGGCACCTCCCCCCCCCGACAGGCAAGCTCCCAGTCCCAAGATTCTCCCCCTCATCAGCCCACTAGAACGCACATCGGCTGGATCCCGAAGGGTCCCATCCGATTCTTCCAGTAGGGTGGACTCATCCATGGAAGAACAAGCTTCCGAATGAGCCACCCCCTCCCCTTCTGTGCCTATAGCGACACCAGCGAGCTCCACATCGAGATCCCCCATCTCGCTAGTCCCACCCTCTGCCGTAGACTCGGCTGCAGTGGTTTTGGTGATTTCCGTGTGCTGTAGGAGTTTGAAGGAACCCTTGTCCACTCCAGTGGAGCCCACGAAGCCAGCATTCTTAATGGCGTCCAGCGAGGAGCCATCAATGGACAGTACCCAGTACCGCACAGCCCTGTCCACGTATGTCCGGATACATTTCCAATATTCGGTTGCAAAGCCATCGTTAAGAGCCTTTAGGCGCCGGAACAGCACCGCCGGCTCTTTGGTGATCTGGTCCCTGGTGCGGAACATTACCTTAAACGGCTTAGGGAGTTCGCTAGCTCTCATTACTGAGAGCTCCGCATCCCCCACCACCGAGTAGGCTAAATTATCCTTCAACCATTGACCGGTGAACGTATCCTCACAGGAGTATACCAGGGCCCCGGACGTCAGGCTAAAATTCCCAAGGCGCGGTAGACGGCTCCCCGAGGGTATCCCGTCCAGCGCCCCTAGAATCGCCTTCTGGATTGGGCCCACGTCTTCCTCCGTGATGACCGCCTTCGGATAGCCTTTTTTAACAATGGCCATCTCTTCTGAGCAGTGTTCAGCGATATCTTATTATAGTAACGTTAGTTATGCATCTAGATACGTTTGTAGGTAGTTATATCTTAGATAAGTTTTTTAAAATAACTACATATAACTATACGTAGATCCATCCAATGAAGTCTAGGACAAAAAAACGAGCCTTTTACCGAATTCCATTCGTGAATATTTCGTATCTAGTATATCATTAATTGTTCACTCTTTTTTACCGTATTATCTATTATCGTTTTTAAGAACATTATCTTTAGCATGTTTTTTATCTGATACTCATGTTTTAGGTCAATATTTTTAGCAGTGTATCGCATAAAGTCCACCGTAAAAAGCAGTTTCCCATTAATTTGTCGAGTAATTGCCATAAACCCGGCGAGCTTAGAGTAGTCAGTTTTCGTTGCGTGTGTTTGCGAGATAGATTATCATGTCAGAGATCAACCATAATAATGATGAAAGTACTGATAACATCAGGCGTGAAACAACAAGTGTACAATCAAATATTCAACTTCCATATCTCTTGGACGGCGAGTTTTTTCTTCCAATCGGCGAGTCCAGCAATGCCTCTAATTCTATCAGTGTCCAATGCTTAAGTTGCACTGATAGAAAAATTCTGAAATCATCAAGAGCATCTACTGGGAACCTACTTAAGCACATTAAGGTACGTTTTCGTTATATGCCCAAATAGGCCTATTGCTAAAATATCGACGTGTAGCCCGTAGTGGAAATAATCCAAAATACATTACATTTTCCTAAAAATAAATAACAGCGATACTATTAAGAGTATTTGGTAGTGTGCCACTTGCTAGATTCAAAAGGAGTTGTAAAAAGTTTTTGTCTGCCGTGTTTCATGGTTTCTCCTTTCTATCTAAACTTGCTGAGGCTATCGGTAATAGTTAGTATAGGACCCTGTCTGTTAGATGTGGCACTGGAGCTATGCATTGTAAAGGAACCCACCTGTAAATAAGCCGCTAACATTGTGTGGACATCAATTCTCAGATAAACCCTATATCAAGAAGGGATATCTAGTTTACTTGGAAGTAGGTATAAAATGGCCACATATCTAGCTTTATCTCCAGTCAAAACGTATGTCCGGACGGAGTTAATCCCCGCCTCAAAATTACAACTAGCATCTCACTGGTTCTTAAAAACTCACGTCAGCGCAACGCGAATGACGAAAATTACTGACGACTGAGGAGAGGCGAAATAGCCCGGCCTCCTTTTACGTCTCCCCTTGCATTTTAAAAGGAGGACTGGGACTATGGCGTGCGAATACTAAGGCATCTTATACTTTCTCCCTAGTAAAGTAGATATCCCTTCTTGTCATTATTACGGTTTCCGACCCTCTGCTTACATTTCCAAGCTAATGAAAAGTTTAACCATAGTCACAGTGATTCCTTTCCTAAGCAGTGGCGGCACACTAAAACCAGTCAGGCGCTTTGTCTTGTCGTTTTTGTTTTCAGAATAAACACCCCTTAGTGTTAAAACAAATAGAAGAAAAGAAAGCTACCAAAAGGAAGAATTCATCCTCTAACGTTGAACGAACCAAGCGTATCTGCTTTCATCCACCAACAAAAGATGAAGTAAGAATGGCCAGCACGATTGAGTGTTGATGATAGGTGGTAGCACAAGTAGAATAATCTTACACCAAGTTCCTATGTAAGATTTTTTGCCGTAGCCTCTGTGTCTGAAAGTTCTGACGTTAAGCTTTTTAAAGTTTCCAACGGAGCTCGCGTGAATAAAGAGATAAAATTTCTAAAATATCGGCCACGACCGAAAACGAGCTTTTGAAGCAGCGCTCCACAGCGGTGGAGAGTGAAGTAAAACAGGCGGGGTTAATTTTTTTATCGAGTAAGTTCAAGCATGGAGGGTTCATCCAAGTGCACTGTGTTTGCGTTTTTTATGGCGTGTGGTGTGCAAACGTTTTTAGAGAAAGCCGACGGAATTATATTTTTCTGGCGCGGAAATACTCTGAGTTTATTTTGAGAGCCTTTTATCCATTTCTAAATTAATACATTTACACCTAACTTGCTCCGCCATAACGTAAACTCCGATCGCCTTAGATCTACGCGAGCGGATCTACGTCTCTCTATTGGCCGAAAAGCTCATCACAAGCGGACCCAACCTCCCATCGAAAAATTTAAGTTTCGTACATTTTTTAAGGGGGGTGGAATTTCTTTAGCGAGACCCAGCTTTCCGCGGCTGATGTTAGTTTGCGCCGAGAAAAAATGTTAGTAGAGAAAAACTTTGGGTGTTCAACTACCATTTACTCTACAGTAAATACATTCGGCCTAGCCTTGGGATATCACGTTTTAGGAACACTCGAGATGAGACGTTCGTTAGAGAAAACCTGACACACATTACCCTCATTCCTAGGCTGGAAAGCTATGTCCTTTGGATCATCTCCTTTTGGTGGTAGTGATATTTAGGCACATTATCAGTCATTTAAACTCAAACCTTTATTCAGTCGCAGTTCTGATCGTTCTTGCTTAGTTGATTTTTATTAGTAACTCTTGATCGCCATTTGACTTACTTTATTAATCGGTAGCTATCCCTGCCTAATGGTTTTTCTTATAACAGGTGGACGAGGTCGTGATGGAGTACATAATATCAGAAATGCGGCCGATATATACGGTTGAAAAACCATCGTTTCGGCGTATGATTAAACGTTTGTCTGGAGGAGTCGAACCTCCTTACGCCACTTGTTTCAAGGGCAAGCTCTCTTCGAAGAGACAGGTTATGGAATATAATCTGAGAGTCAAGTTGTCGGATGTCGAATTTGTATGTACAACTGCTGATATATGGAGCTCCAATCATAAATCATTTATGGGGGTTACCGGACATTATATAGACCCATCCTCTTTAAAACGTGTATCTGTTTTACTTGCGTGTCAACGAATGAAATTCAAGCATACATTTACGGAAATTGCTGCAGTGTTATTTTCCGTTTACTCTAATTATGACCTGTATGTCCCCAAATTAGTTGGTACGGTTACTGATAATGCTTCAAATTTCGGAAAAGCATTTAAAGTATTTCATGTGCCTGACAATGTACCTGACGAGGATGTTTCTTTCCTGGACCACGATTTTCAGAAGACTATAGATGTAGAAGCCTTCCCGCATGGCCCTTTGGAAGATCAAGAGACCATTCTCGATTCCAGTCTACCCAGACACTATAAGTGCTTTGCACACACTCTGAATTTGGTAGCGACTACCGATGCAGAGAAAGCTTTGAAGGATGCCGTCTATAAGAAACGCTACAATTCATCCATAGGAACATGTTGCGCTCTCTGGAATAAACTTAGCCGATCGACACAATCGTGCGACTATGTTGAGGAACGTCTAGCAAAACGGCTACCGACTCCTTGCCCAACTAGATGGAATTCATTCTACGACTGTTTGTTAGAAATAGTTAATTCTAAGGAACACCTACCGGCCATTTCCAATAACCTGGGAATCCCTTCTTTAAAAGCCACAGACTTAGAATTTATCACTGAATATCTTTCCGTCATGCGCCCGGTTGCTCTTGCCTTGGATATCCTCCAAGGGGAAGAGCATTGCTATTTGGGGCTAGTTTTTCCTACGCTCTATCAGATAAAATTGTCATTAAGTAGCATAGATAAGTTGGAACAATGTCGCGCTTTAAAGGCGGCTGTTATTCAAGGCTTGGATGCTAGGTTTTCAGATATAATGATTTTGGAAAGTCCAGAAAGTAGACCCTACATTTTAGCCACCATTTCACTTCCGAAATTCAAGCTACATTGGTGGACGATCTACGAAGAACGGGAAACTTTGGACTATTTGAAAACTGTCTTCTTGTCGGAAGCCGAAAAATATTCAAGTGCCTATGTATCAACGAGTAGTGGTACCGTAGACCCACCTAACGCAGCAACGACGACAAATGAAGTGGACCCCTTTTTTACCTTCTTAAATGCCGTTGAAGAGGGAAACCCTGAAGACTCGACGAAGAATCGCATCACCATGGAAGTGCTTGCCTATTTAGAAAACAGAAGCAGAGACGTGACAATGTTGCATCTTTATCCTGTTGTTAAGGCAATGTTTCTCAAGTATAATACGATATTGCCTTCGTCTGCCGCCGTAGAAAGAGCTTTTAGCTCGGGAGGTCAAATCCAAACACCAAGGCGTAATAGATTAGATGATACCATGTTTGAAACAATGTTGATGTTAAAGTATAACCAAAATATTGATTAATGATATTGTTAAAGAAAATATATATTTAGGCAAATGTTTCTAATATATAATTTGGTTTTCGTGGACTAATAAAAACGTCAAATCTGCAGAAGTTTTAGACTTGTTTTTCGAGGCCCATTAGACCTTCTAGAATCAAATGAGTCCAAGTGATACAGTCCAAGTATAACAGTTCCAGTGTCAACGAAGTTGCTTGTATTAATGGAATGTTTCAATTCGTGTCCAACACTACCAAGAGTTCTCTGGAGGGCACTTTCCAAAATGGGTTGCGAAATTAACCTCGAGGGCAGTTGCCCAGTTGGTACCGAGTGTCCTCGAGGAAACTTGCCCAGATGGTACCGAGTGTCCTCGAGGAAACTTGCCCAGATGGTACCGAGTGTCCTCGAGGAAACTTGCCCAGATGGTACCGAGTGTCCTCGAGGAAACTTGCCCAGATGGTACCGAGTGTCCTCGAGGAAACTTGCCCAGATGGTACCGAGTGTCCTCGAGGAAACTTGCCCAGATGGTACCGAGTGTCCTCGAGGAAACTTGCCCAGATGGTACCTAGTGTCCTCGAGGAAACGTGCCCAGTTGGTAACGAGTGTCCTCGAGGAAACTTGCCCAGTTGGTAACGAGTGTCCTCGAGGAAACTGGCCCAGTTGGTAACGAGTGTCCTCGAGGAAACTGGCCCAGTTGGTAACGAGTGTCCTCGAGGAAACTTGCCCAGTTGGTAAAGAGTGTCCTCGAGGAAACTTGCCCAGTTGGTAAAGAGTGTCCTCGAGGAAACTTGCCCAGTTGGTAAAGAGTGTCCTCGAGGAAACTTGCCCAGTTGGTAAAGAGTGTCCTCGAGGAAACTTGCCCAGTTGGTAAAGAGTGTCCTCGAGGAAACTTGCCCAGTTGGTAAAGAGTGTCCTCGAGGAAACTTGCCCAGATGGTACCGAGTGTCCTCGAGGAAACTTGCCCAGTTGGTAACGAGTGTCCTCGAGGAAACTTGCACAGTTGGTAACGAGTGTCCTCGAGGAAACTGGCCCAGTTGGTAACGAGTGTCCTCGAGGAAACTTGCCCAGTTGGTAACGAGTGTCCTCGAGGAAACTTGCCCAGTTGGTAAAGAGTGTCCTCGAGGAAACTTGCCCAGTTGGTAAAGAGTGTCCTCGAGGAAACTTGCCCAGTTGGTAAAGAGTGTCCTCGAGGAAACTTGCCCAGTTGGTAAAGAGTGTCCTCGAGGAAACTTGCCCAGTTGGTAAAGAGTGTCCTCGAGGAAACTTGCCCAGTTGGTAAAGAGTATCCTCGAGGAAACTTGCCCAGTTGGTAAAGAGTGTCCTCGAGGAAACTTGCCCAGTTGGTAAAGAGTGTCCTCGAGGAAACTTGCCCAGTTGGTAAAGAGTGTCCTCGAGGAAACTTGCCCAGTTGGTAAAGAGTGTCCTCGAGGAAACTTGCCCAGTTGGTAAAGAGTGTCCTCGAGGAAACTTGCCCAGTTGGTAAAGAGTGTCCTCGAGGAAACTTGCCCAGTTGGTAAAGAGTGTCCTCGAGGAAACTTGCCCAGTTGGTAAAGAGTGTCCTCGAGGAAACTTGCCCAGTTGGTAAAGAGTGTCCTCGAGGAAACTTGCCCAGTTGGTAACGAGTGTCTTCGAGGGAATTTGCCCACTTGGCGATAGGTGTGTTCTCGAGGGCAATTGTTCATCTGGCACTGAGAGTGTAATGGAGGGTACTAGTCCAATAGTGTCGAACAATTACAATTCCGTGGCTTTAAGGTGACGTTCTTCGTCTTGTTACATCTTAATATACAATTGTCCTATACGCGCGTCTCAACTAATCCTTATTTTTATCAAAGATTTTCAACGTTTCGTTCACGATTGTCAAGCTTTAACATGTTTCACAATTGTAAACAACCCGATATTTGTATCTATAGTTCGAAAAAAACAAGGTTCACGTAGATAGTTATAATTTTACCTATTTTCTAGATGGTGTTTCAGACAGATAACATAGATTTATGCATAGATAAATGTCATGCATGTTGGGTATAAATATTTGTAACATATGTAGTACAGATACAAAGAGATAAAAATACGCAAAATACATATACGTTTGTATCTATAATCAAACAACATATATCTAGATATCAAATCGCTGAACACTGCTTCTGAGCTGGCGGCGTCTCTATAGGACTTGGCCTTTTTCGACGCCGCCCGCGAAATACTGGGTGAGGGAGTCGAATCCTCCGCTCTAGGCCTTTTTCGACGCCGCCCGCGAAATACTGGGTGAGGGAGTCGAATCCTCCGCTCTAGGCCTCTTCATTGGGTTGTCACGAGCCGCCGCACCCCCAGCGGGGGTGGAGACCGTTTCAGACCCCGATTTGGCCTTTTCCCGAGCGATCTGTCGTTTACGGCGACGTCGCACGGTACGTTTCGAAGCCTGACCAGTCACACGCACCGATAAATCGGCACGAGTATCGCTGGATACAGGCCCTAGCGTAGTGGTATCAGTGTGGGTTCTGCCCTGAGCAGACCCCTGCACCGTAGGTTTGGTAGTTTTGGAGTTGTTTTTGTTTGAGGTTTCCATGAGAATCCCACGAGTAAGGGGGCAAGTAAAAGGTCACCACCCGGTAGTCCCCCACCCGGGTGGAAGGCTAGATATAACGGGGTGTCGCCTGGTGCCCCGAGGGGATCGTTAGCGATACCGTAGTTTTACTTCCCCAGTACCATGCAGCCCTCGGCACGATGCCTCAACACCTTGGCTTGAGAAGGACGCGTATTCGTTTAGCCCACACAACGTAGTGGTTACCAGCTCTCACCACCGAGGAGGTGTGATACTTCGCATTGATGAGGACACAAGCTAGCGTGTGTAAAATTAAGAACGCGAGTGGGAAACCAAAGCAAGGGGGGAATAAGAAAAACACACCTTCTAGCTTGCGTCCCCAACTTCGAGAGCCAAGAACTGAACTTATTCATTACCCTTCCTTTTCAATGAATGAACCTAAGCTAAACGAACCATAAACCTGCTACCAAAGAGGGTATAAATGGGAGGAGCTTGACTGGAGTGTAGGGACTTGGCAGTAATACGTCATGCAACGTCAGGCTATCTTCCACTAGTGCTAAAAACACACCAGGAGGAGGAGCTTATATAGCTTTCATTCTATTAAAAAAAAACATACCGTAATGGCGCTGGGGGCGGAGTTAAGCCCGAATTGCCAAGTCCCTGTCCTCGCTTTTAAAGTTTTCCTCTAAGTTTCCGGTGTGCGTGTGCTTCTTCCTCTGCCCTCTTATTGGTTGAAATACGGTTAATCGGACATTAGGAGCAAAATAAAACAAAAGAATAAATAAAAAGAACTAGCGAGACTTTCCAAATAGCCTTGCCAAAGCTGTTAGCTTCTTATCTCTTCATTATACTCTCTTTGCTGCTACGTACCATTCTGTTTTAACCGTATCTTTGTCTCACTGAGACTGTCCCGTTTATATTGGTCCATGGATAGCCCCATCATCTCTTGACCTGAAAACGTTCTTCTTGAACTTCCAAGATACGTAGTAGTCTGACATTTGACTTCAATCTCGTTCCGCTGACTGACCACGTATAGACTATACTGTATATTTGACCTAGCGTCTTTACTCTTGAGTGAGACGTCAGAGGAAAGCCAAGGGGTGGACCGACTAATCCTTTCCTAGTTGCTTACACTTATATCGAGAGGATAGGGAAATTACAGAGGGGTTAAACCGCGATCTACTTCAATTTCTGTTATTAGTTTCCGGTGATTGCCTTTTCTAAGTAAGGAGGCATAAGTTTTTCCATAAACGTCTTGTCTTCTTGTGAAAAAATGTTTTTGAACGTAAATATTTCTGACACTTTTGAACCAACTCTTTTGGTAGAATTTATGATTTTCCCAATATCTCTGAAGCACAATTTTGTGTTTTTAAATAAATTATGAATTATTTTTCGCAGGATTCCTTTAAAATCCTATATTTTTGAACCTGTCCTATACTATCCGATAATTTCATGAAAATTCCTATATTTTTGAACCTATCCTATATTATCCTATAATTTCATGAAAAGGTCCTACAATTCCTATATTTTGGAAGTTGTCCTATATTATCCTATATTTTTGAAGTTGTCCTATATTATCCTATATTTTTGAAGTTGTTCTATATTATCCTATATTTTTGAAGTTGTCCTATATTATCCTATATTTTTGAAGTTGTTCTATATTATCCTATATTTTTGAAGTTGTCCTATATTATCCTATATTTTTGAAGTTGTCCTATATTATCCTATATTTTTGAAGTTGTCCTATATTATCCTATAATTTCATGAAAGGTCCTATAATTCCTATATTTTTGACTTAGTCGAAGTTTTCGTGTAGTTAAGCATAATCTGGAATTTTTATAAATTTTATTTTAATTAAGTTCTTCTTTTCAAAGTAATATCAAATTTGTTTTATATAAGCATTTTTACTCCTAAATATTTTTTATTAAAATTCTTTAAATTTTTACTCCTATATTTTTTTATAAAAATTCTTAAAATTTTTACTCCTATATTTTCCTATAAAAATTCTTAAAATTTTTACTCCTATATTTTCCTATAAAAATTCTTATAATTTTATCTTCTATAAAATTCTATAATCCCAAAACAAAATTCCTATTATTCCTATAAGAAATGTAAACTTTTGGATTCACTGCTTTCCTTAAAACAAAAAATATTAACAATTTCTATTTATTTTAGGTAAACTTGATCTATTTTCCAACTCTTTCACTAATTTTTTTTTTTGTTCTTGACACTTCTGAACTTTACAAAATAACTGAAACTAATACCACCAATTAACTCTAATACAATAAAACTTAATATTCACGATACTAAATTAGGCGAATCACAAAAAGGCATATGCTGTTAACCAACTAAACCCTTAAGGGAAGTAAATAAAAAAGGAGACCGGATGAAAATATTAAATCACAGAAAAGAAGTTTGTCACAAACATCATATACCATAACCTATTCATATAATATTGCCTGTTTCCTTTCAGTAGCTATATAATATTAAAAAAAATTAATGAAAAAATGTGACGGTGTTGGCACGTGCCCCAATGTCTTCACGCTCCACGAAGCCACTTAACAATGTACATACACCATATCGTCTGAGAGCAGACGACCCAAGTCTGTGATGGCACGGGCCCAAGCACTTTTTGAACACGGTCAGGGATGAGTTGAAAAGGAGTTGAATTGTGGGGTGAACTAAGAGCGTTTTTCTTTGAGGTGATCCGAGCACTCCCGGAGTGCTCCGAAAAAAAATCGTCTTTCATCATAGAGCACGACGTAGCACGAAAATATGGAGCGATCTCGGAGCGCTATCAGGCAACCACAAAGGAAAACGCTATAAAACAGATCCAACCAGCAAATCTTTTGAATTTTTGAGGCGAGAAAGGGATAACCTGATTGGCTTGATTTTGCCACGCGCAGAACCTGTTTTACCCCAAGAGTGAGACTCTAATCCAATCAGAGAAATAAGAGATGCTTCTGACTTTACAATTTTTACGTTACATTGCAGTAGAGCCCATGTGTTCCGTAACTTCTTCCATTGACGATCAAATTGTTAAAATTAAGTTTT
Organism: Phalangium opilio; assembly: GCF_054372755.1. NCBI lineage: Eukaryota > Metazoa > Arthropoda > Arachnida > Opiliones > Phalangiidae > Phalangium > Phalangium opilio. The sequence continues at coordinate 535,090 of NW_028324205.1, forward strand.
GATCCGCTTTAAACAAAAAAGCTCTCTCTCAGAAGAGAGTGGAAATAAAACATTAAACCTTTGTTGATTGTTTGTTAGGTTTTTCTCAATCCGGCAAGAATCTTCCCATTTGGTCCTTTTTTATTAAATTTTCAATGCATTTCGCCATTGGGTTAGGTTTTTCTTAATTCGGCATGAATCTTCCCATTTGAACCCATTTTCAAGCTTACATTGGTGGAGGACTTCTTTATGGAGTTCACGGGGAAGTAAATCGCGCGCGCGCGCGATTACTAAACACGTGAGTCCCCTTAAAAAAATGTATTCAACCCGCTGGGCTTTTGATTAATTTAATTAATTTTAAGGGGTCATCCGTAAATGATTCTTATCATAACTTTTAAACGGTGGCCTGGATGACAAAATGCCATAGAACATTTTCGACTTAAAATCGCTCATAGAACCCGCAGGAGTTCGGTTATACCACCATTTTAGAATCACCCTGTATATTGATTAATATTCATGAATATTTGAGGGTATTATATTGACCAAATTTTAAAATATGTTTTGTAGAAGTAAAATGTTTTACTAAACAAATAATTTAAGCTTAAGTAAATGAGATCCTTCCAGTAAATAACTATACTACCGTTCTCGATCCTCCATCGGATTAAAACCCATGGAAATATCGTGAAAATTTGTTTTCCAAATCATCCGAAGTGTTTTAATGTCACTGAAAATACAAATCAACTTTGAACCTAGCCAAAGTTCCGGAAATGCTTACGGACCAAAGTCCATAAGATTGACTTATTCGACGACCTAAGCGTATAATAGTTTCATGGCATTTTTTCATTTATGTCTGAAAAATATATGTATTTTTTTGTTCAAGTTGAAGGCCGGAGAAGTACGTTCTAATTGGGGCCCACGAACCTCTCAACCCTTCATAACAGGAGGCTCCGAAATCCCCCAATACAGAAAGGGGCATTGAAATATTTGAAAAAAGTGACCTTGCTTCCCTTTTGGTGGCTCATGAACGCCACAATGGCACGGGCCACCTCTACCGGTTCATTCTTCCTACGTCTGAGCTAGACGTTCCCCGCCACCCCAGTGGGTACCCCCTCAGTTTCCGACCAACAGTCTATTTCCTCTTAAGTGGTAGTCACCTTAAGTTTGCTAAAACTGTATATCACCAAATGATCGGTAATGGTTTCATTTGATAGGGATGAATTGTTACTTAGAAATCAAAGAGAAGATAGCAACCGGGAGCACGCTTCGCAAGCTTCCTTGCCTTAGACCATACCATTCCAATTATTTCTTACAGAAAAACTAACACACAGTAGAGAGGCCACCCACTTATGTTTTTAAAAATTGTTAATAAGTATTTCATTAAATAAATTTTTTCAAATTCTGCAACATTAAATGTGATTAGGGATGTGAGTCGGTAATTAAACATCCGTAATTAACTAACCAGTAATTTACCAAATACCGCTCGAAATTACCAATTTATGTTATACCGTAACTTCACAATGGTAATTTACCGTTTTAAATTACCAAACAGTTTCTAAATATTATAGTCGAACCTTCTTCAGTAAAACTATGTGTATTATTTAAAATTCCCAAATTTTACTTCAAAGTTCAGTTTTCCTTCAATTTCCCATTAGTTCGCTCTGTGTAAAGCAACTAAATTAGGTATAAATTGCTCTATATATACAAGTTAAAAAAATAAATTACCATAGGAACGGTAATTAAATTTTTTCCCCAAAATTTGGTTGGTAATTTATAGGTAAATCACAAGTTCTTAAGACATGTTCCATAAGTTTGTCACTGGTTACTGAGAGCTTGTCATAAATTGACGAAGCTGATGCGTCATAGATTCTCGTAAAGCGTCGCCTTGTGAAACGCTGTCAAAGGCAAACTAAATAGGAAGATGGAAGTCCTGTAAAATTAACCTAGTGTAATCTGAAATTCTCGCTTATCGTTCTGGAACTAGCTCTCTGAAACTCGAAGTTTCTAGCTTTACGAAGTATAAGTAGTGTCATTCTTATGGAACATATTTTACAAACTTATGGTTAATTACCGTAGTTTCACATCTCTACATGAGACTATCTCTTTTAAGTTTCCAGCTTGTATTGTCAGTTTTTTCAAACTCCAACGGTTCTTTTAGTAAACAACAGAACGACGATGACGATATATACCGTTAGGCCTACCGGTTCTTGACTGGCACGCGCCAATGTGCGTCGTGGAAAACTTTAATAAATAATGAGATAATGCGGCTACCGAAAATGTTTTTTATTACGTCGTGCATATAGTGCACAATGAAATGTTTCAAGGACGGAAATGCGTCGATAAAAATTACATGTTTTCGATAGAACTTTTCATCAGAAGTCGAGCATAAAATAGAAGCTGGTGTTTCACCACCTTTTAGTCAATCTGGTCCAAACCAAAACCAGCTTATTAATTTCTTGCACCAGCTTTCAGATTCAAGAAGTTGGGAAAAGTTTATTAATTGCAAATATAGAAGAAAACTAAAGAGGGACAAGTTCAAGTTTATTATTTTGGACACTATAGGTGGGTGACTGGTCCCAAGGACTAGTTTAAAAATATTCTTATTTCCCAGACTGCTTTTAGTCTCAAGAAGGGTCATACGGTTTGTGGACAACAAAGACGTGAGATATGGCTTCAAACCAAAGCAATTTGTGGACTGGTAACTCTTAAAGCAAAGCGCGGGTCCAGTGGATCCCCTTCAAGTTGTCTTTCCACCTGAACTCTGGGTTTAGCTTGGCAAAGGCTAGTAGGCGGGATTTATAAGTGTACTTATAAATCCCGCCCACAAATGCCTCCTGCCTTCGCCAAGCCAAAAGTGGAGTTCGTAAGGAAAGTCAACTTGTAGGGGATCCACTGGAGCCGTGCTAAGCTTTAAGTCATATCTAACGTTTTTGGATCAATATACCAAATTTATGTTCCGTTTTAACCCTATGACCTTGGTATACCAGATAAAATACAGATCCTAATTTTTTTCGCTGCTCCACTCGCCTTTCTCTAAACATTGCTGAGATTATTTTTAGAATGACCTTAAGCTTAATTTCTCTCCTTGCACGTTTATACTGTAGTTTTTGTATCGATCACGTGCCAAGTTTTTTGTTTTGTACGATCGATGCTAGCTAATAATCTCAGTTACTGAAAAACGCGGTTATTGAAAACAGACTCAGTTACCGTGTAATAAAAACTGCAACTCGGAACGAATTAAACGAATGGCCGATTTTTCTTTCCTGTGATGTTAAAACAATAGTTCACAAACGAAAGTACAGAGCCTCCAATAAAAGTTCAGTTTTCTCCCATGGAAAAGTTGATGGACGCAGTTCAATTCAGTACTGACACAATTTACTCATTTTCCTTAAATATTGAGAGTCACTACTTTTTCTCTTCACAGGTTTAACATTGTTTATCATTTCGCCTCAATTTTGGTAAAGTTCCAAAGGAAAAGAAAATAAACATTGCTTAGAATTTTTTTAATAAGAAATAAGTGTATTTACACGAAAATTGTGCAAAATGCCATGAAGATATGACCAAGAATGGAACTTTCCAAAAATGTTCCTTAGTTTATTTTATGGGAGTTACTACAAGAGCAATACACTTTACTGTGACCGACGATAGCGATGAATATTTTCAAAGAGCTTCCCAGGGTTGAAAATTGTTTCACCTTCGATGAGGTTATAGACGGGAAACAAATTTTTTTAAAGGTATTGAATTCACTATAACTATATTCCATCAAAATTCAAATTTTTAAAACATTTACTAGCCTCTGGCTGTATTTATTTTTTAACAGAATGTTGTATTCCCACGTCCTTCTTTATCACGCCTATTTTAGCTAGTGGAACATTTTTAGTTTATTATTTTTCGGCGTCAAGAATCGAAAATTCCGCATAACTGCGTTGCGGTCGCAATGTTAGAAACATTCATCGCCAACGCCGAACTGGGCGAAGCTTATGAGGGTAAAGTGGTTATAAACCTTTTATTTTGGTTTTATTCTCTCAGTTGACATATTAAACTGATGATAAAAACAAACAAAGATAAGCTGGTTCCAAGCATCAAGACTAGAAAGGGCAGTTTTAAGTTTCCCAAGCCTAAATTGTTGCTTGTCGGGGTTTTCAACTTAATGCGCATCACTTCAATGCAGTCTTCGCCCTTTTTCATGTAGCGGCTACTCAAATAAAACGGAACACCAGATTCGAAAAAGCGACCCATGCTGTACAGTTAAATAAGCCATCGTTAAAATTTGAGAAATGGAAAGTAATTCTCTGTTTTCAATATATAACTTGTCGATGTTGTAAAACTCACAAATTGAAGTACTTCCTCTTTAGCTGTGGATCGATCATTTTTGATGTTGGATATGCTAGTATAGAGCTGTAGACTGTATCATGCGAAATGTGAAAGTAGTGATTCATATCATATTGAGAGCATGATTCTCCAACAAAGTAGTGAATTGTTCAAATTCCGAAAAACCCCACGAAATTTCCACTAGGAACATCGGGAATAAGTTCATATAAAGCTCTCTCGTCCGCCTGGATACGATGCCAGATCCTACCCTGGGTTAACGTTTTTTGACTCTATATTGCAACATAAGAAACAGCAAATAAAACACTTCCGGCCGGTACGCGACAATTTGGTCTCGCCGATTTGGTCTTGGGACAAATTGGTCTCAGGATAATTGGGTCTCGAGACAATTGGGTCTTGGGGCAAATGGGTCTCTAGACACTTTGGTCTCGAGACAATTGGGTCTTGGGTCAAATGGGTCTCGGGACACTTTGGTCTCGAGACAATTGGGTCTTGGGTCAAATGGGTCTCGGGACACTTTGGTCTCGGGACACTTTGGTCTCGAGACAATTGGGTCTTGGGGCAAATGGATCTCGGGACACTTTGGTCTCGAGACAAATTGGTCCCGGTACAATTGGGTCTCGGGACACTTTGGTCTCGAGACAAATTGGTCCCGGTACAATTGGGTCTCGGGACACTTTGGTCTCGAGACAAATTGGTCCCGGTACAATTGGGTCTCGGGACAATTTAATCCCGGTACAATTGGGTCTCGGGACACTTTGGTCTCGAGACAAATTGGTCCCGGTACAATTGGGTCTCGGGACAATTTAGTCCCTGTACAATTGGGTCTCGGGACAATTTAGTCCCGGTACAATTGGGTCTCGGGACAATTTAGTCCCGGTACAATTGGGTCTCGGGACATTTTAGTCCCGGTACAATTGGGTCTCGGGACAATTTAGTCCCGGAACAATTGGGTCTCGGGACAAATTGGTCTCTGGACACGTGGTCTCGTTTTAAAAAAAATATCACCCTTTCATCATTTTCAACCAGCCAAATTTAACAGAACCAAACCAAACCTAACCTAACCTAACCATAACAAACCTTACCTAACCAAAACAAACCTTACCTAACCAAAACAAACCTTACCTAACCAAAACAAACCTTACCTAACCAAACCTAACCTAACCTAACCCAACCTATTCAAACCAAAGCCAACCCATTCAAACCAAACCCAACCCATTTAAACCAAACCAAACCTAACCTAACCCAACCCATTCAAACCAAACCCAACCCATTTAAACCAAACCTAACCTAACCCAACCCATTCAAACCTAACCCAACCCATTTAAACCAAACCAAACCTAACCTAACCCAACCTAATAAAACAAAACCTAACCTAACCCAACCAAACCTTGTTTGGAGGTAAGAAGATTATTTATATGAGTAATAAATAGCCCACCTCTTACCACGAACAATTTATTAGCGATAATAGAAATATTTTGGAAAAGGTGGCAGCTAATTAATAGGAGATTTTTTTGGAAATTGTGGCAACAAATTATTGGGACCATTGTTTTGGAAATTGTGGCAACAAATTATTGGGACCATTGTTTTGGAAATTGTGGCAACAAATTATTGGGACCATTGTTTTGGAAAAGGTGGCAACGAATTATTGGAACCATTGTTTTGGAAAAGGTGGCAACGAATTATTGGAACCATTGTTTTGGAAAAGGTGGCAACGAATTATTGGAACCATTGTTTTGGAAAAGGTGGCAACGAATTATTGGAACCATTGTTTTGGAAAAGGTGGCAACGAATTATTGGAACCATTGTTTTGGAAAAGGTGGCAACGAATTATTGGAACCATTGTTTTGGAAAAGGTGGCAACGAATTATTGGAACCATTGTTTTGGAAAAGGTGGCAACGAATTATTGGAACCATTGTTTTGGAAAAGGTGGCAACGAATTATTGGGACCATATAATCACGAGACCAAACCGTCCCGAGACCAAATAATCACGATACCAACTAGTCCCAATACCAAATAGTCCCGAGACCAAAAAATCACGAGACCTAGTAGTACCGAGACCGTAAAATCACGAAACCAAAAAATCACGAGACCAAATGGTACCAAGAACAAATCGGTGAGATCAATTAGTCCCGCGACCAAATTAGCCAGAACATATTTTCCTGTTCCGCTTCTGGCAACCATTCTCTGCAGAAACAGGTTTCATGTGTATGATATGCATTGAACGTAATCACTTTGAAATATTGGTATTCTGTTTGGGTGATTCCCACGATGATTTTTAGGTGTTTGCGTTCGAGAAGGTCATCAAGGCTATTTAAATAATTTGGTTGACGTGGAGTTGTAATATTCGAAAGTAACTTGCTCCTGAATAACTGCGATATGAAGGAAAACCCCAACAGACAACAAAAGCCAAAGATCCATGTACGAAAACGAACGTGTTCATTAGGAGAGCCTAAATGGTTTTTAAGCTTATCAATTGTTTGTTCCTGATTGTTTTAAGAACAATTAAATACCTTGTCCTACTACCAAGGAAACTGTGGCAAACCAATGTATAAGGAAAAACTGGGTTAAGTCCATCATGGTCGCTCCATAAACCAACAGACATAATATCGGAAAGATTGCGATGAAAATCAAAATAGCCAACCACACCTACATATATATTTATCTTTATCAGAAGTAGGATGAGACTAGAAGTAAAGAGCTCTAGCATTGGTAATAGATCCTGGCACTAGTGAACATATTTGAGGATTTTATGCCGCTTCCATCGCGCCTACACTAGAGAGAAAAAATTGGTCGAGTTCCAGAAAAATTTCCTACCCCCTCCCCTCATCCTAAAGCCGCGGAACACGGACGCAGGTGCTTGAATCTAGTTCGGCCCCCGTCTACCGCCACGAGCGTCTCACGTTTTGGAGGGAAAATTCAGAAACCGCTACCAGAGGGCCAACCGTTGGTGTCTTATCAAGAATATTCACTTTCGCCAAGTGAAGAATTTGGTTACCTCAATACTTCTAGTCCCTTATCCTACTCCTGTCTTTATACATAGAAATGTAAGGATCATTATTTCGCTCCTAGATATTATTGAAAATGAATGAAAAGCAGTAAAATCTATATTTTGTTAGTAAGGTTTGGTTCGGTTCTTTTCAGTTTAGTCAAGAGAGGTTAGCTAAGGTTGTTTTTTGGTTTAGTTTAGTCTGGTTAGCTTTGGGTATTTTTGGTTTAGTGTAGTCAGGTTAGCTTAGGTCGCTTTTGGTTTAGTTAAATCATGTTAGCTTAGGTTTTATTTAATATGAGGTCACCACTTTCATCGTGTCACTTAAAAATCACCGAAATGTCCTGCACCCGACTTGTATTTTGCCGATTGGCATTCGTTTGAATAGGATAATTGCGCTTTTGTCACATATGTTGCCACAATGGAGCATCGTGTTAAAACATTCCCTGAAAGCCGCCCTTTTCTATATAACGGACTGTTTTTCCTGCTTGTGCTCAGTTCCTAATTATTCTGAACAATATGAGAATTTCACCTTAAATTTGAATATGTGTATGATATCGAACATTCCAAATTCTCGATTGATTAACCCTCCGCTTAGAATTTTGACTTCATCCAACCAAAATGGACCTCCAACACTTGCGAATGATAAATCGGTTTCGCCTTCCAAGAAGTAAAACGGATAAGCAATGTCTGACACCTATACGAAAGTTATTAAATTTCCGGTATTTGAAAAATTAAGGGTATATTCCAAACAGTACTAACATTGTCCTGAAGAAGTTTTTCGAATTCCCTTGCTCTTCCGTTTCCATCTGTGATTTTCAAGAAATGGAACTGAACTTCGTAGCCACTTGAGAAGGAAGAAAGATTTTTAACGCATGCCTACACTTCGTCGTTTTGTCTTGTTGTGTTTTGTTGGGTACAGACCAAAGTTAGAAATAAGTCATTGGTTCGATAAATATTATATGGTTGTTAGTGAAACTTCGAAAGGCACAAGTTGGATGTTTACTTATTCTTTTAAAAATATTTTGAAACGCAACTTCGCCTTGTAATTTTTGTAATTAGGGTCAGTGGATCACCAAAAAACAATGGTTTTTCTATAGGATACTAAGCTTAAAATGTACGATCTCTTTAATTCAAATTACGGGTGGGTCTTATCTACGAAAGCCAATTGGACCTTGTAGAATATCTTTTATTTGCAATATCAAAGATCTCAAGGTTGTCCAAATGGTTGAATTTTTCTATCATGTAGGATGATAGGGTCGATAATTAAGCATTGATTACGTCATGGCATTAAAATGGATGCGGACGTTCTATCTGAAGTGCAGGAGAGTATTACGGACTTGTATTTGTAATAAAGAAATACTCGCCTCTTTTCTAAACTTGTCACAACTGGATTGATGATTGGTCCAAGTCCTCCCTCGAATATTCGTGCATTGTCATCTTTAAGAGTGAAATAATTGGATAACGTTACAACAAATCTGGCAATTTTAGTCGCGTTCATAACGCTGACTATCGGAAAAGTAAAGAAAACGAAAGGTTTTCAATTTCTACGTTGACATCGATTCACTAGGCGCAGAGAAATGGGGACTAAACCATGAAAATAATAAGAAAACCACAATTCCGCGACGAAAAAATAAACGTTAGGTCAATTATGCATTTTCCCGTACCAAGTCAATAATCTCGGCTACATCCAATAAGAACTTTTAATCTGGGTTATAAAGGATACAAATGAATAATTAGCGACTTTTTAGAAACAAGCAATATTTTATGGAAACATTTTGTTTTACGATGAGTTTTACAATTTTTTTCTAGGTGGCAATGGTGTGTATGTGAACTTGATACAGAACATATTCATTTTAGTTCTGCCAAGCGCGTGCTAAAATTGACCTTGAAATACTAGTTCATACTTAATTCCTATCCTTTCACGTTCAGAGCGTAACATTTGAAAGTGTTACATTTTGAAAGTGCAATGCTTGCTTGTAACCACTGTTACTGAAACACGCGGTAATTGAAAACAGCGTCAGTGACCATATAGTAATAATTAAAAACCGCAACTCCTGAAATGTTGAACCAATAGTTCATTAACGAAAATACAGCTACAATTTTAGTCCAGTTTTCACAGATGGAAAAGTTAATGGAGACAGTTCAATTCAGTTCTGACACGATTTACTTACTATATTTAAAAATTGTCCATGCATACGCTAGTTTTGTGCAACGCCTGTAACTACACTGATGTTCATCTTCATTTGAGATTCTCTATTTATTTCTCCTATCATCGAATATATACATTACTTAAAATTTTCTTTAAGAAATAAATGAATTGAAATAATGCCTTGAAGACACGACCAAGAATGGAACTTGACCAGCGTGAGCGATGAATATTGTTCGATAGCTCTTTCTTCCTTGTGTACACGGGGTTGAAGGCAATCATGAAAATTATAAATTAGTTTAACCTTTATCTTTATTTCTCTTCCGCATGAGCGCGCAGCGATTGAAAAATTCATCGCCAACGCCGAGATGGGAGAGAATTTTGATGTGAACTTCGGTGGTGGTTATAAACTTCTTATTTTAGTTTTACTTTCTCAGTTGAAAAATTAAACTGACGATAAAAACTAACAAAGATAAACTCGTTCCAAGCATTAAGATAAGAAAAGGTAGTTTTAAGTTTCCCAAGCCTAAATTGTTGCTTGTCGGGGTTTTCAACTTAATGTACAATTTTTCAATGCAGTCCTCGCCCTTTTTCGAATAGCGTCTACTCATATAAAAAGGAACTCCAGATTCGAAAAAGCGACCCATGCTGTACAAATAAATAAAGCATTTTTAAAATTTTAGAAATGGAAAGTAATTCAGTGTTTCCAGGGGAGCGTGACAACTGGGTGAAAGAAGTATGGGTGACGACGACAGGGTGAATGACAACTGGGAGCGCAAAATTTGGAGGACCGAAAAATTGGTCTCTGACAATAGGGAGAATCAATAATTGGGTGGGCGGCAATTGGGTGGAAATGAAACCGACAGAGCGTTAATTGAACCAATTAAAAAATAATTTCGTAAAAATACATACTTCTTAAAACCAGAAAACTTGGATCTTCCAAATTTTCCGTTCAATGAGGTCAGGTCAGGTTAGATTTGGTTACTGTTCAGGTAAGGTTTTGTTCAGTTAGTTCAGGTTAGGTTTCGTTCAGTTAAGTAGGGGTAAGTTTGGTTATGTTTGCTTGGGTTGGGCTGGGTGCTGATGGATTAAGCTTAGGATTTGGTTCGGTTTGGTCTTTCGCCAAATAAAATATGTACTTTTAAAAAATTTAATTTCTATTAACACAATTGACGCAATGTCCGTTTCATTGACACCCAATTTCCAGCCCCCCAAATTTTCGCGCTTCAAATTCTCGGACGTCACCCAAATGTCTTCCAACCAGTTGTCGTGGACCCTTTCCAATATATAACTTGCTGATATCTGGTGTAAAACTCACATATTATAGTACTTTCTCTTTAGCTGTGGACCGATCACTTTTAATGTTGCATATGCTCGTATTGAGCTGTAAACTGTATCATCCGAAATAGGGATGCAACGATGCATCGGCCAAGAATCGGCTTCGGCCAGAATCGGCCACTTGGCCAAATAATCGTATCGGCCGATTTTTTTCGGCCGACTCTTTTTGGTTAGATCTGATCCTTTGAGCTAGTATAAAGGAACTAACAAGTTTGCAATTTAACAAATAACGTAAACGTGTCTGTTACTTTATTACTCCCTCTCGCTTTTTCGGAGAGCCCAAATTCCCCGTCAGCCCCTTTCAAAAACGCTACCAGTACCAGTCGCTCTCTAAGAGCGTGGCGCACATGCGCAATCGGCGCAACCGAGAGAGAAAAAAATCGGAGAAGTTTGTTTACGTTATCACAAAGCTACAGTAACCACGCTGAATGCTGATCTCTAGTCTAGTGTGATCCTCTAACCGTATTTTCGGGTTTACCCTCTTTGAATTTCCTTCTCAACGGATCACGTGACGTCTTAATCCTCGGCTGTACGCCGAGGTAGATGCGCGGGAGAGCCATGGTGCCCGGCCGTTATGGTTTGCCTTCCCCCTTCTATCTTTGACTCTCCTTTCGATTTGTGCTCACTGCTACTTCCCACCCGTTCCACAAACAATGTCGCTCTATCACATTCTGCATTTTATTATTGTCAGCTATCCCTCTAATGTGTTTGGTCACTTTGGTGTCATTGTATCTAGCGTGTATTCCTGCGGTCCCTTGTTTACTTAAAGTAATAATACTTGAAGTCTTGAATGCTACTTCTTGTTTTTTAAAGGATGAGAAAGGAAAGGGGTTTTTTAGGAAATGAAACTTAAAACTCACGCTTAAAATTCTTTTTCTCTATCCGGAATGCAAAGAAAGAACTAATCAAAAACAAGTTGTAGCAGAAAAAATGGACAAAATGTTTGTTGAACTAAATGAACTAGTATCTCGGAAACAAAACCAGATAGATTATTGTCCTTAGACATTTTTGACAAGTAGCACTCCTATACTAATGCCTAAAACGTATAACCTTGAGGCTTCGGCCGATTAATCGGCTGAAGCCGATTTTTTAGAGACCGATGCATCGAATCGGCCGATTCCCAAAAATTACGAATCGTTGCATCCCTAATTCTTAGATTATAAAGCAGTGATTGAGGATCAGCTAGAAAAAGAGATAATCGAAAGGGTAGTTAACCCAAAAGAGGCAGAGAATAACCCTGGAACGTATTACGCCCCTCCTCAGCCAGTTAGAAGGAAAGACCATCCCACTACATAATTGAGAGTGATTTTAGACGGTTCGTCTCATGCTAAAGGAGAACTGTCTTTAAATGATTGTTTGAATAGTGGGCCTGCTCATATGGTGTGTTTTTAAGTTAAAGGTTTTTCGATATGAACTTAGATCGTGAAGGGTGAAGAGAGAAATCATCTATTAATTCTACAGGCATAGTGAAACATTCCAAAAATATCCCAAAGATATATAACCTTATACTAAATATTTGAAGGAACTCATACTTATTTTGATTTTTAAGTCATTGGGAAATAATTCTCGGAGAGTTCAATTTGCTGGAATGACTTGGAATTAGAGTAATTCATAAAAATCACTTGAATTTTCCCTTAACACCGGTTTTTACCTCTCCGAGTGACGATGACGTCACGAAAAGGTATAACACTGGACGTGTCTGTGTCTGTCTATCACCGCGTTCGCAGTTGGCAAATCAGAGCAACCGTGTTCGCAATTTCCGGACCGCGTTCGCAGTTAACAGAAATTAGGAAAATTCTACTTCATTACGCTATCTCCACACTTGTCTTTCATATGGTATATACCACATACACGCCAATCTGCAACATTGGCTTCTACTCCATTATCATCGTTGGGGTTAAGATGTACTGTACGCGCGATCGGCTACGTTTGCGAGAAATGTTTAGCTTCCCAATAGCAGGGCTTCCACCAAATGCTCACACAATTACACTTATTCTTATCATCTGTGAATGAATCGCCTTATATACCCTAAATTTTCAAACATTGTGAAAACGGTGTACGCTAGAAGTCAAACGTCAAAAATAGCTATGTTTAAATTCATTTTAAGAATAACGTTTCTTAAAACGGCTTAACTAGAATTAAGGTAAAATACTGACGATTTAAAAAATTAATATCAGTTATATTTATTTAATTATTTAAGACAATCTTCTTTCTTTGGATTGACACAAGTGAGAGTTTATATAGAACGAGTAATGAAGATTGCATATGAATAGAAACACAAGGTTAATATAAAGCAAGTAGGATGAATTGATCTCTTACAAAATCATAACATTTTCTTATTGCTGAATATTAAATGAAAATATGTTAAATATGTTTCGGCATTACGATTCTTTTAGTAGTTTTGTAGCTATAAAGCTCTGCGTCATTTCAATATTCCAAGAAATTATTTCTATATTAATATTTCAAATTTGGTGTTTACTCTTTAATTCAGCTTTACTACACTATATATAGTGTAAACTTATACTTCGTGGTGAAGCGTTTTAAAAGAGTCACCAAGAGAGAAAAAATTAGTATCATTATTATGATTATAACCTAACACTGTTAAAATAAGCCTCTATAAGGTGGTTATATGGTATAATATAATTCCAACGGGTATGAAACAAACGAGGGTTCTAAGTCAAAATAAATCTTGTTCAGGTTCGAACTAAACTGGATTCAGAGTCGAGCTAAACGGGTTCTGGGTTGACCGTAACATGGTTCTTAGGCCATCTCAACAAGGTTCAGAGTCAAACTACATGGCGTTCTGGGACTAACTCAATACGGTTCTTAGCCGTACGAAACAGGGTTCTTAAGGTTGTCGCACACTAGGCTGTTTCTCGTATCGGCAACGGTTGCCGCTAGTAAATCCGTTGCTGCTATAGGCAACTCGTATCGCACACATAGAAGTAAAAAATTATGCTCGCGTCGCCGATCTGGCGCTCGGACCAAAAACCTGTTCTGTCCCGAGTTCAGCTAGCCCCAACTTTTTGCCGCTCCTCTTGGCAACCGCTCTGACGTCAAGGCATACCTCACTTTTTTAACCAATTGGAGCCGGGTCCTACGGAATTTTTTTCTATTGCACCACGTTTGAAAAAATGAAACCTCGCTTTATTGATTTTTTTTCTCACTTTCTTTTGAAGTTTTGAATGAGTTGTTTTTATTTCCTAGCTTTCTTTCGTGAAAAATGGCAGAGCCTGATATCATGTCGATAATTTTAGAAAATGAGGGAAATAAATTAGATGAAACGGAATTAGATGGCGACGAGAAACTAATTAATTTAATTAAAGAAAAAAGATTTTTAGTGGATTGTGCTTTAAATACTTTTAAAGATAGGCAAATGAAAAGTAATGGATGGGAAGAGGTTGCGGAAAAAATGGGAAAAACAGGTATGTGCACAACAAAAACATAACAGATATACCAGAAAATTACAGCAAAATAATGAAATTATAATTTTTGCAGCTGATTTCTGTCAAAAACGGTGGAAATCGTTAAGAACTAGATTTGGACGGGAGTTAAAATGTTTGAAATTACCTAGTGGGTCCGGATCAAAAGGAAAAAAGAAAAAGCCCTGGCCTCTTTTGCAGCACATGATGTTTTATAAAGATTTAATGATTGACAAAGAGTAAAATTTCCATTGATAATTTGGTAAGAACATTCAGTAATTATGTATTTATTTTTAGAACTACTAGTAATCTGAGGATGGAAGAAAATGTTATGGGGCAATCACAGTCAACAGAGAACTTGGTGGAAATCCCTCCCCGCCCTTCAACACCTGCTGGTTGTTCTGGTTATAAGCCAGTTACAAAGGAGCCCACACAAAATATTTTTGACGACAATGACGATGAAGATGCTTACAAAGAATTATCTGACAATGAAGGTGGAGATGAACTTCCTGAAAATGTTGAAAGCCCTCGAAATAGCAAAGACATTCCAGAGCAGACAAAAAGGAAATTAACAAACCTTTCTAAAAAAGCTCAACTTCGAAAAGCCAAAAAACAAGCCATTGAGGATCCTGTCGATAAAGCCATATTAAATATAGTAGGGGCAAATAATGAAATTGTTAATCAATTATCAGATAGTGTAAATATGTTTTGTTTATCATTAGCAACCTGAATTAAAAAATTAGAACCAATTGATCAGGAGCTTTGTAAGGCAGAATTGCACCAAACTGTAATTACTTATTTGAAAAAAAACTAAATGAAAGCTAAATATGTGTGTAAAACTCAATTTAATCATTTTAATGAAATGGACAAATAAAATTCAATTTAAAATCAATTTTACTGATCGTATTCCGATCTACCACGAAAGACCTTTTCTAATTGCCATGGCACAGAGCCTACTTTTGATTGAAAATACTGCGCAAAATAGTCTCGGATGACTTCAGCCTCCTTGCCATGGTTATTTGTGGCTAGGTTTCCACAATTCACTATTGCACCACCTACAGCATTTATTTCGGCTCTCCATTGTCCACTAATCATTTCACCCAAACTGTTTTCCCTATCAACATATTTTGGGGGGCAGTATTTCTTTTGGGTTGCGGTCATATTTTCCTCTTTGAACTAAATAAGTAAAATACATTAGGTAAGCAGTAACACTAAATGTCTTTTGTCTATAAAATCACCATCAAAAAGTTGTGCAAACAAGTAGTAGCTTGCACTACGGCTTCGCATGTTTTTACATTTGCAATAATTGGGCGTCTAAACACCCTCCACTTGGCTGCATATATTCCAAAAGCATTTTCTATTATTCTTCGTGCACGGCTTAACCGGTAGTTGTAAATTCGTCTTCGTAAATTTAATGCACTAGATGTTCATACAATAACATTAGTAAAAATTCGGAGGTTAATAAAACATACAAACCAACCTTCCTGGATAGGGTCTCATTAGATAAGGTTTTAGTGGAAAGGCCTCATCCCCAATTAAAACATATGGGAAATCAATATTTTTGGATCCATGGATGGTTCTAGGAGAAGGAATACCCAAGCAGTTGTCCTGGAGCGCCTTTCCGAAGTCAGAGTTTGCAAAAACTCCACCGTCACTTCCTCTGCCGGTGGCTCCAATATCAACAAGAGTGAACCTAAATATTTTTACATCAATAGATTTATAGATAAATTTTTTGGACACATTAAAATCGTCGTTTATTTTTACCGATGATTAGCATCGAATACGGCAAGAAGAACAATGCTAAAGGTTCCTTTATAGTTGTAAAACATAGAGCCTGTGTTGGCAGGTGCTTGAATCACAATATGTTTACCGTCTACCGATCCAACACAATTTGGAAATTGCCACAATTCATCAAATTGATCAGCAATCTGTGTCCACTTTTGTTTGTTTGGTGCCTTTAAACAAAGAGGAGCTAAAACACTCCAAATGGCTTTGCAAGTATGGAAAACTATTTGGGAAACTGTTGACGAGCCAACTCTGTAGCTGAGTCCAATTGTCTGCATAGCATCCCCCGTAGCTAAAAACCTTGGTAAACTAATTAAACATGTGATGAGAATAAAACAGAAGTTTGAATATTAATTACCGTAAAGTTATTGCTAATCTTTCTCCTGGAGAAATGGCTTTTCTAAACTTGGTATCTTTCTTCATGATAATGGGTCCTACCATAGTTAGAAGCTCATCAAATTGAGCTGGTATCATCCGAAAGTACACATAAAAATTTTCGTGGTCTTCCAGCCGCATTTCTTGGACAAGGCAATGATATTCACCATACTTTCCGCGTCGTCTGTTTATTGCACGAACCCATTCTCTTTTATTTAGTCTTGTCCTTCTGCGCCGTGCATGTAGTAATAGTATTAAATTAGTGTTCATGTTTGATAATCCTTTAACTAATCCAAGGAAACGTCCGACTTCACTTTCAACTCCAGTTTCCATAGCAAAGGCCTAAAAAATAACATTACGTGATAAACTAAAATTATATAAATAACGTTTATTTTTTACCTGAATAAGTGGTAGTTTAACAAATTTCCACTATCATAAATTAAAAAAATAAGCTACAAAAAATTAAAAGAAAAAGAAATCTGAAACACGATCGATTGATACACGAAAAGTTTCGAGATGTAAATAAACGGATGCGCGCGCATTCACGTTAACATGCATTCGGTACCAGCGCTTTTACCTAGTGAGCGAGTACTCGCCAGAGCGGCCAGAACCGACGCGAAATCATCCCGACGCCGATGCCGAAATATTTCCTCCCCCAAAATTTGTTTTTGATGCTAGTAACAGCGTCACGTTTTTTTCCTCTAGTGTGCGACAACCTTTAGGCTAACTCGACAGGGTTCAGAGTCAAACTCGAAAGGGTTCAGAGTCAAACTCGAAAGGGTTCAGAGTCAAACTCGAAAGGGTTCAGAGTCAAACTCGAAAGGGTTCAGAGTCAAACTCGAAAGGGTTCAGAGTCAAACTCGAAAGGGTTCAGAGTCAAACTCGAAAGGGTTCAGAGTCAAACTCGACAGGGTTCAGAGTCAATTCGACAGAGTTCAGAGTCGAGCTCGACACGATTCAGAGTCGAACTACACAGCGTTCGGATTATAACTAAACAGGGTTCTGGGTCGAGCTAAACCAGGTTCAGAGTCGAACTCAACACGGTTCTCAGTAAAACTACACATAGTTCCGATTACAACTGAACATGGTTCTGAAGCTCACGCCACATGATTCAGGGTGGAACCTAATACGGTTCCAAAAGAAACTAACTTGCTTCAAAGAAAAACCCCAGCTCGGATCGTAGATGAACTCCTCATGGCTTTATAGAGAACCCATATGAAAAAGTTCTATGTAGATCAAAAAAGGGTTAAAAATAGGGGACAAGCGTTAAGAACCCTTTTCTCGCGCCGCAAAGTATTCTGGGTAAAGTAAAATGGCGGGTGTCGATGTTTTGAAGTCGTCTCATAAATCAACCCAATATAATTATTATATTCAATCGCGAGTAAACAGCGATTTAAAGAAGAAAGATAAGTCAACAATTTGCAATTTGAAGCCGGGGAAATCCTCAAAATGTGATCAAACTTGTTTTGCCGTAAGTGCGCGGTTACAGAGTCGGCCCAGTGAGCCAAGGCTTAGTGGGAACTGTGGGATCAGGATCATCGACTGTATCTGTGACTAAAGAAATAAAAACAACTAAAACTGTATTGAAGGATGCAAAAACGACATTTAATTCCATTTCATTATCGAATAAGGAATTTACCAACTATAAAGTTGCATGTTTCTAATTCAAGTGCACCTTAATGAATAAACTTTACTCTAACCCTAATTGTTACTCAGTCGTAAGCAGACGAACACTAGCAGACGAATACTAGCAGACAGGAGAAAATATCCCAGCATGCCTTTCGAAACTTTGCTGCCAAGCTATTGGTTGGAAAATATCATACTTATTTTGAATTATAGACGGCGCGACCGAGGCGTTTTCTCTTTTCTGTGTCTACGTTTGAAAGTCCCACTGTATTCTACACTACGGAAGCTAGCGTCTCTAACTCCTTTCGTTATTTACCCCTGTGTATATATACATATGTCTAGTTGCTATAGTTTTTTATCTAAGAGTGTTTAAAAACATACAGGGTTTACGATTATGATTTGTGAGTGTGTATGTTTGTGATTTGTCTGTGGAGTCTGGATAGACAAAAAGACCTTTTTAGCTAGGTGTGATAAGTAAGATCTTAATGTACCCCAACCCGTTGGGCCATCTCGATTATTTTAACTTTAGCGAGTTAGAAAACATGAATAATGTTATTACATTAGCGCATACGAAACTAACACGCCCTCCCCACCCCCAACCACACCAAGCTAATACCATAGGCGTAGAGTTTCGTTAATGTTTGGTGGGGCCCGGCCCAACCGGTCTGGACCCATACATAGATAGCATCAAGCATGATGCATGCATATGATGTATATAAATTCCTAAAGAATGTTTAGTACTAAATTTATATATACTACATTATATAGTATCAAATGTGGATTAGAGGGAAAGTATGACAGTGGCCATACAGCCTGTGTTAAAAAACGCGGACATCAAAGTTTCGCCAATAATTATTTAGTTTACTAGTGACTGATGTACTTGCATACTCACGACTGAAAGTAGTTCAGACATTTATGCTCCTTGGTTTAACCATAGCCCACTCGATCACGCGCACCACGATGCAAGCTGCTCGCGCTATAGCTAAATTACCGAGATTTGTTTTAAACGTATCTAGTTTTGTGTGCTCTTCTATCGCTTCGATAACCTTATTTACATCCAAATTATACCTTCAAATACCTTTTAAAACATTACCAGCTACTCTGTTCTGACTACAAACACAAATAGAGGAAGTTTTAGCATACACAATAGCAGACGACGGTAACAGCATAACCGCGAATTAACACAAGACCTATTTTAAGGGAGTGAGCAGGCCAGTATAGCTACGCCAATAAAACGGTCAACTACGGCGAAATTCTGATGACTCGCGACTTTTGGCCATTTTCAATCTTTTCCTCTCATCAACTTTTGATAGTATATTTATTAAGTATATCCATGTACTATGTTTTCATCTGAAGATAATATAGGCCGTTTTAAGACAAATTTATCCGTATTTGCGCATTACAATGCGAATGTAAAAATCCTTACAAACATTTCGAGACCACTTTCAAAACTCGGAAAAATCACCAAATTAGGAAACTATGAGAGCGACTTAACCCATAAGACTAATTTATACTTGTGCCTCGAAAAACATTTTGAAACTTGTTTATCTACTCTATAGAGTTTTACCAGCGCCGCGCCTTACCAGGGATACTAGATGTTTAAAGAGGGATTATCAGCTTGAGCCTTTCACGTACGTTCAGACGAGACTGCGGCAGAGGGTATTTTAACGGGGATCTATAACGCGCGCCGTCTTGTTTTTCCCTATCAAGGACAAATTGAATTCTTATTCCGAGTATTCCCCCATTTTTGCGTTTCACCGGACCTAAGTTTCCAAGGATGCCAGGTGTCCCAGGTAACGATAAATTTTTACGTTGGAGGCCGCCGGAACAATGGCACTGAGGAAAGAAACATTTGGACAAGTGGCAAAAAAATGGGGAATTTCCCGGAAGAAAATTTCCTTTAACCTGTAGACGGGCTGAATGGTCTTTCGGGTTCGATTTGTTGCCGTCTTTTTAAATGGCGGCCAAAAACTTAAAACCCTTCTTTATGGAATAATGTCCGCATGAAAAGTAGCAAGAAATGTCCCGACGGGCTGACGGGCAACGCCGAGTGCCTTCGCTCCTTACAAAAATGGAGAAAGAATTAAGAAATATGGGGGAAAACCTCAAAAAAATTGAGGAAACAATAAGTTTCCAAGGATGCCAGGTGTCCCAGGTAACGATAAATTTTTACGTTGGAGGCCGCCGGAACAATGGCACTGAGGAAAGAAACATTTGTACAAGTGGCAAAAAAATGGGGAATTTCCCGGTAAAAAAATTTCCTTTAACCTGTAGACGGGCTGAATGGTCTTTCGGGTTCGATTTGTTGCCATCTTTTTAAATGGCGGCCAAAAACTTAAAACCCTTCTTTATCGAATAATGTCCGCATGAAAATAAGCAAGAAATGTCCCGACGGGCTGACGGGCAACGCCGAGTGCCTTCGCTCCTTACAAAAATGGAGAAAGAATTAAGAAATATGGGGGAAATCCTCAAAAAAATTGAGGAAACAATAAGTTTCCAAGGATGCCAGGTGTCCCAGGTAACGATAAATTTTTACGTTGGAGGCCGCCGGAACAATGGCACTGAGGAAAGAAACATTTGGACAAGTGGCAAAAAAATGGGGAATTTCCCGGAAGAAAATTTCCTTTAACCTGTAGACGGGCTGAATGGTCTTTCGGGTTCGATTTGTTGCCGTCTTTTTAAATGGCGGCCAAAAACTTAAAACCCTTCTTTATGGAATAATGCCCGCATGAAAAGTAGCAAGAAATGTCCCGACGGGCTGACGGGCAACGCCGAGTGCCTTCGCTCCTTACAAAAATGGAGAAAGAATTAAGAAATATGGGGGAAAACCTCAAAAAAATTGAGGAAACAATAAGTTTCCAAGGAGGCCAGGTGTCCCAGGTAACGATAAATTTTTACGTTGGAGGCCGCCGGAACAATGGCACTGAGGAAAGAAACATTTGTACAAGTGGCAAAAAAATGGGGAATTTCCCGGAAAAAAAATTCCTTTAACCTGTAGACGGGCTGAATGGTCTTTTGGGTTCGATTTGTTGCCATCTTTTTAAATGGCGGCCAAAAACTTAAAACCCTTCTTTATGGAATAATGTCCGCATGAAAAGTAGCAAGAAATGTCCCGACGGGCTGACGGGCAACGCCGAGTGCCTTCGCTCCTTACAAAAATGGAGAAAGAATTGAGAAATATGGGGGAAAACCTCAAAAAAATTGAGGAAACAATAAGTTTCCAAGGATGCCAGGTGTCCCAGGTAACGATAAAGTTTTACGTTGGAGGCCGCCGGAACAATGGCACTGAGGAAAGAAACATTTGTACAAGTGGCAAAAAAATGGGGAATTTCCCGGAAAAAAGATTTCCTTTAACCTGTAGACGGGCTGAATGGTCTTTCGGGTTCGATTTGTTGCCGTCTTTTTAAATGGCGGCCAAAAACTTAAAACCCTTCTTTATGGAATAATGTCCGCATGAAAAGTAGCAAGAAATGTCCCGACGGGCTGACGGGCAACGCCGAGTGCCTTCGCTCCTTACAAAAATGGAGAAAGAATTAAGAAATATGGGGGAAAACCTCAAAAAAATTGAGGAAACAATAAGTTTCCAAGGATGCCAGGTGTCCCAGGTAACGATAAATTTTTACGTTGGAGGCCGCCGGAACAATGGCACTGAGGAAAGAAACATTTGTACAAGTGGCAAAAAAATGGGGAATTTCCCGGATAAAAAATTTCCTTTAACCTGTAGACGGGCTGAATGGTCTTTCGGGTTCGATTTGTTGCCATCTTTTTAAATGGCGGCGAAAAACTTAAAACCCTTCTTTATGGAATAATGTCCGCGTGAAAAGTAGCAAGAAATGTCCCGACGGGCTGACGGGCAACGCCGAGTGCCTTCGCTCCTTACAAAAATGGAGAAAGAATTAAGAAATATGGGGGAAAACCTCAAAAAAATTGAGGAAACAATAAGTTTCCAAGGATGCCAGGTGTCCCAGGTAACGATAAATTTTTACGTTGGAGGCCGCCGGAACAATGGCACTGAGGAAAGAAACATTTGTACAAGTGGCAAAAAAATGGGGAATTTCCCGGTAAAAAAATTTCCTTTAACCTGTAGACGGGCTGAATGGTCTTTCGGGTTCGATTTGTTGCCATCTTTTTAAATGGCGGCCAAAAACTTAAAACCCTTCTTTATCGAATAATGTCCGCATGAAAAT
Source organism: Phalangium opilio (assembly GCF_054372755.1). Lineage (NCBI taxonomy): Eukaryota > Metazoa > Arthropoda > Arachnida > Opiliones > Phalangiidae > Phalangium > Phalangium opilio. The sequence goes on from NW_028324205.1 coordinate 557,268, forward strand.
AAGCAAGAAATGTCCCGACGGGCAACGCCGAGTGCCTTCGCTCCTTACAAAAATGGAGAAAGAATTAAGAAATATGGGGGAAATCCTCAAAAAAATTGAGGAAACAATAAGTTTCCAAGGATGCCAGGTGTCCCAGGTAACGATAAATTTTTACGTTGGAGGCCGCCGGAACAATGGCACTGAGGAAAGAAACATTTGGACAAGTGGCAAAAAAATGGGGAATTTCCCGGAAGAAAATTTCCTTTAACCTGTAGACGGGCTGAATGGTCTTTCGGGTTCGATTTGTTGCCGTCTTTTTAAATGGCGGCCAAAAACTTAAAACCCTTCTTTATGGAATAATGCCCGCATGAAAAGTAGCAAGAAATGTCCCGACGGGCTGACGGGCAACGCCGAGTGCCTTCGCTCCTTACAAAAATGGAGAAAGAATTAAGAAATATGGGGGAAAACCTCAAAAAAATTGAGGAAACAATAAGTTTCCAAGGAGGCCAGGTGTCCCAGGTAACGATAAATTTTTACGTTGGAGGCTGCCGGAACAATGGCACTGAGGAAAGAAACATTTGTACAAGTGGCAAAAAAATGGGGAATTTCCCGGAAAAAAAAATTCCTTTAACCTGTAGACGGGCTGAATGGTCTTTTGGGTTCGATTTGTTGCCATCTTTTTAAATGGCGGCCAAAAACTTAAAACCCTTCTTTATGGAATAATGTCCGCATGAAAAGTAGCAAGAAATGTCCCGACGGGCTGACGGGCAACGCCGAGTGCCTTCGCTCCTTACAAAAATGGAGAAAGAATTGAGAAATATGGGGGAAAACCTCAAAAAAATTGAGGAAACAATAAGTTTCCAAGGATGCCAGGTGTCCCAGATAACGATAAAGTTTTACGTTGGAGGCCGCCGGAACAATGGCACTGAGGAAAGAAACATTTGTACAAGTGGCAAAAAAATGGGGAATTTCCCGGAAAAAAGATTTCCTTTAACCTGTAGACGGGCTGAATGGTCTTTCGGGTTCGATTTGTTGCCGTCTTTTTAAATGGCGGCCAAAAACTTAAAACCCTTCTTTATGGAATAATGTCCGCATGAAAAGTAGCAAGAAATGTCCCGACGGGCTGACGGGCAACGCCGAGTGCCTTCGCTCCTTACAAAAATGGAGAAAGAATTAAGAAATATGGGGGAAAACCTCAAAAAAATTGAGGAAACAATAAGTTTCCAAGGATGCCAGGTGTCCCAGGTAACGATAAATTTTTACGTTGGAGGCCGCCGGAACAATGGCACTGAGGAAAGAAACATTTGTACAAGTGGCAAAAAAATGGGGAATTTCCCGGATAAAAAATTTCCTTTAACCTGTAGACGGGCTGAATGGTCTTTCGGGTTCGATTTGTTGCCATCTTTTTAAATGGCGGCGAAAAACTTAAAACCCTTCTTTATGGAATAATGTCCGCGTGAAAAGTAGCAAGAAATGTCCCGACGGGCTGACGGGCAACGCCGAGTGCCTTCGCTCCTTACAAAAATGGAGAAAGAATTAAGAAATATGGGGGAAAACCTCAAAAAAATTGACTAAACAATAAGTTTCCAAGGATGCCAGGTGTCCCAGGTAACGATAAATTTTTACGTTGGAGGCCGCCGGAACAATGGCACTGAGGAAAGAAACATTTGTACAAGTGGCAAAAAAATGGGGAATTTCCCGGAAAAAAAATTTCCTTTAACCTGTAGACGGGGTGAATGGTCTTTCGGGTTCGATTTGTTGCCGTCTTTTTAAATGGCGGCCAAAAACTTAAAACCCTTCTTTATGGAATAATGTCCGCATGAAAAGTAGCAAGAAATGTCCCGACGGGCTGACGGGCAACGCCGAGTGCCTTCGCTCCTTACAAAAATGGAGAAAGAATTAAGAAATATGGGGGAAAACCTCAAAAAAATTGAGGAAACAATAAGTTTCCAAGGATGCCAGGTGTCCCAGGTAACGATAAATTTTTACGTTGGAGGCCGCCGGAACAATGGCACTGAGGAAAGAAACATTTGTACAAGTGGCAAAAAAATGGGGAATTTCCCGGATAAAAAATTTCCTTTAACCTGTAGACGGGCTGAATGGTCTTTCGGGTTCGATTTGTTGCCATCTTTTTAAATGGCGGCCAAAAACTTAAAACCCTTCTTTATGGAATAATGTCCGCGTGAAAAGTAGCAAGAAATGTCCCGACGGGCTGACGGGCAACGCCGAGTGCCTTCGCTCCTTACAAAAATGGAGAAAGAATTAAGAAATATGGGGGAAAACCTCAAAAAAATTGAGGAAACAATAAGTTTCCAAGGATGCCAGGTGTCCCAGGTAACGATAAAGTTTTACGTTGGAGGCCGCCGGAACAATGGCACTGAGGAAAGAAACATTTGTACAAGTGGCAAAAAATGGGGAATTTCCCGGAAAAAAGATTTCCTTTAACCTGTAGACGGGCTGAATGGTCTTTCGGGTTCGATTTGTTGCCATCTTTTTAAATGGCGGCCAAAAACTTAAAACCCTTCTTTATCGAATAATGTCCGCATGAAAATAAGCAAGAAATGTCCCGACGGGCAACGCCGAGTGCCTTCGCTCCTTACAAAAATGGAGAAAGAATTAAGAAATATGGGGGAAATCCTCAAAAAAATTGAGGAAACAATAAGTTTCCAAGGATGCCAGGTGTCCCAGGTAACGATAAATTTTTACGTTGGAGGCCGCCGGAACAATGGCACTGAGGAAAGAAACATTTGGACAAGTGGCAAAAAAATGGGGAATTTCCCGGAAGAAAATTTCCTTTAACCTGTAGACGGGCTGAATGGTCTTTCGGGTTCGATTTGTTGCCGTCTTTTTAAATGGCGGCCAAAAACTTAAAACCCTTCTTTATGGAATAATGCCCGCATGAAAAGTAGCAAGAAATGTCCCGACGGGCTGACGGGCAACGCCGAGTGCCTTCGCTCCATACAAAAATGGAGAAAGAATTAAGAAATATGGGGGAAAACCTCAAAAAAATTGAGGAAACAATAAGTTTCCAAGGAGGCCAGGTGTCCCAGGTAACGATAAATTTTTACGTTGGAGGCTGCCGGAACAATGGCACTGAGGAAAGAAACATTTGTACAAGTGGCAAAAAAATGGGGAATTTCCCGGAAAAAAAAATTCCTTTAACCTGTAGACGGGCTGAATGGTCTTTTGGGTTCGATTTGTTGCCATCTTTTTAAATGGCGGCCAAAAACTTAAAACCCTTCTTTATGGAATAATGTCCGCATGAAAAGTAGCAAGAAATGTCCCGACGGGCTGACGGGCAACGCCGAGTGCCTTCGCTCCTTACAAAAATGGAGAAAGAATTGAGAAATATGGGGGAAAACCTCAAAAAAATTGAGGAAACAATAAGTTTCCAAGGATGCCAGGTGTCCCAGATAACGATAAAGTTTTACGTTGGAGGCCGCCGGAACAATGGCACTGAGGAAAGAAACATTTGTACAAGTGGCAAAAAAATGGGGAATTTCCCGGAAAAAAGATTTCCTTTAACCTGTAGACGGGCTGAATGGTCTTTCGGGTTCGATTTGTTGCCGTCTTTTTAAATGGCGGCCAAAAACTTAAAACCCTTCTTTATGGAATAATGTCCGCATGAAAAGTAGCAAGAAATGTCCCGACGGGCTGACGGGCAACGCCGAGTGCCTTCGCTCCTTACAAAAATGGAGAAAGAATTAAGAAATATGGGGGAAAACCTCAAAAAAATTGAGGAAACAATAAGTTTCCAAGGATGCCAGGTGTCCCAGGTAACGATAAATTTTTACGTTGGAGGCCGCCGGAACAATGGCACTGAGGAAAGAAACATTTGTACAAGTGGCAAAAAAATGGGGAATTTCCCGGATAAAAAATTTCCTTTAACCTGTAGACGGGCTGAATGGTCTTTCGGGTTCGATTTGTTGCCATCTTTTTAAATGGCGGCGAAAAACTTAAAACCCTTCTTTATGGAATAATGTCCGCGTGAAAAGTAGCAAGAAATGTCCCGACGGGCTGACGGGCAACGCCGAGTGCCTTCGCTCCTTACAAAAATGGAGAAAGAATTAAGAAATATGGGGGAAAACCTCAAAAAAATTGACTAAACAATAAGTTTCCAAGGATGCCAGGTGTCCCAGGTAACGATAAATTTTTACGTTGGAGGCCGCCGGAACAATGGCACTGAGGAAAGAAACATTTGTACAAGTGGCAAAAAAATGGGGAATTTCCCGGAAAAAAAATTTCCTTTAACCTGTAGACGGGGTGAATGGTCTTTCGGGTTCGATTTGTTGCCGTCTTTTTAAATGGCGGCCAAAAACTTAAAACCCTTCTTTATGGAATAATGTCCGCATGAAAAGTAGCAAGAAATGTCCCGACGGGCTGACGGGCAACGCCGAGTGCCTTCGCTCCTTACAAAAATGGAGAAAGAATTAAGAAATATGGGGGAAAACCTCAAAAAAATTGAGGAAACAATAAGTTTCCAAGGATGCCAGGTGTCCCAGGTAACGATAAATTTTTACGTTGGAGGCCGCCGGAACAATGGCACTGAGGAAAGAAACATTTGTACAAGTGGCAAAAAAATGGGGAATTTCCCGGATAAAAAATTTCCTTTAACCTGTAGACGGGCTGAATGGTCTTTCGGGTTCGATTTGTTGCCATCTTTTTAAATGGCGGCCAAAAACTTAAAACCCTTCTTTATGGAATAATGTCCGCGTGAAAAGTAGCAAGAAATGTCCCGACGGGCTGACGGGCAACGCCGAGTGCCTTCGCTCCTTACAAAAATGGAGAAAGAATTAAGAAATATGGGGGAAAACCTCAAAAAAATTGAGGAAACAATAAGTTTCCAAGGATGCCAGGTGTCCCAGGTAACGATAAAGTTTTACGTTGGAGGCCGCCGGAACAATGGCACTGAGGAAAGAAACATTTGTACAAGTGGCAAAAAAATGGGGAATTTCCCGGAAAAAAGATTTCCTTTAACCTGTAGACGGGCTGAATGGTCTTTCGGGTTCGATTTGTTGCCGTCTTTTTAAATGGCGGCCAAAAACTTAAAACCCTTCTTTATGGAATAATGTCCGCATGAAAAGTAGCAAGAAATGTCCCGACGGGCTGACGGGCAACGCCGAGTGCCTTCGCTCCTTACAAAAATGGAGAAAGAATTAAGAAATATGGGGGAAAACCTCAAAAAAATTGAGGAAACAATAAGTTTCCAAGGATGCCAGGTGTCCCAGGTAACGATAAATTTTTACGTTGGAGGCCGCCGGAACAATGGCACTGAGGAAAGAAACATTTGTACAAGTGGCAAAAAAATGGGGAATTTCCCGGATAAAAAATTTCCTTTAACCTGTAGACGGGCTGAATGGTCTTTCGGGTTCGATTTGTTGCCATCTTTTTAAATGGCGGCGAAAAACTTAAAACCCTTCTTTATGGAATAATGTCCGCGTGAAAAGTAGCAAGAAATGTCCCGACGGGCTGACGGGCAACGCCGAGTGCCTTCGCTCCTTACAAAAATGGAGAAAGAATTAAGAAATATGGGGGAAAACCTCAAAAAAATTGACTAAACAATAAGTTTCCAAGGATGCCAGGTGTCCCAGGTAACGATAAATTTTTACGTTGGAGGCCGCCGGAACAATGGCACTGAGGAAAGAAACATTTGTACAAGTGGCAAAAAAATGGGGAATTTCCCGGAAAAAAAATTTCCTTTAACCTGTAGACGGGCTGAATGGTCTTTCGGGTTCGATTTGTTGCCGTCTTTTTAAATGGCGGCCAAAAACTTAAAACCCTTCTTTATGGAATAATGTCCGCATGAAAAGTAGCAAGAAATGTCCCGACGGGCTGACGGGCAACGCCGAGTGCCTTCGCTTCTTACAAAAATGGAGAAAGAATTAAGAAATATGGGGGAAAACCTCAAAAAAATTGAGGAAACAATAAGTTTCCAAGGATGCCAGGTGTCCCAGGTAACGATAAATTTTTACGTTGGAGGCCGCCGGAACAATGGCACTGAGGAAAGAAACATTTGGACAAGTGGCAAAAAAAATGGGGAATTTCCCGGAAGAAAATTTCCTTTAACCTGTAGACGGGCTGAATGGTCTTTCGGGTTCGATTTGTTGCCGTCTTTTTAAATGGCGGCCAAAAACTTAAAACCCTTCTTTATGGAATAATGTCCGCATGAAAAGTAGCATGAAATGTCCCGACGGGCTGACGGGCAACGCCGAGTGCCTTCGCTCCTTACAAAAATGGAGAAAGAATTAAGAAATATGGGGGAAAACCTCAAAAAAATTGAGGAAACAATAAGTTTCCAAGGATGCCAGGTGTCCCAGGTAACGATAAATTTTTACGTTGGAGGCCGCCGGAACAATGGCACTGAGGAAAGAAACATTTGTACAAGTGGCAAAAAAATGGGGAATTTCCCGGTAAAAAAATTTCCTTTAACCTGTAGACGGGCTGAATGGTCTTTCGGGTTCGATTTGTTGCCATCTTTTTAAATGGCGGCCAAAAACTTAAAACCCTTCTTTATCGAATAATGTCCGCATGAAAATAAGCAAGAAATGTCCCGACGGGCTGACGGGCAACGCCGAGTGCCTTCGCTCCTTACAAAAATGGAGAAAGAATTAAGAAATATGGGGGAAATCCTCAAAAAAATTGAGGAAACAATAAGTTTCCAAGGATGCCAGGTGTCCCAGGTAACGATAAATTTTTACGTTGGAGGCCGCCGGAACAATGGCACTGAGGAAAGAAACATTTGGACAAGTGGCAAAAAAAATGGGGAATTTCCCGGTAAAAAAATTTCCTTTAACCTGTAGACGGGCTGAATGGTCTTTCGGGTTCGATTTGTTGCCGTCTTTTTAAATGGCGGCCAAAAACTTAAAACCCTTCTTTATGGAATAATGTCCGCATGAAAAGTAGCAAGAAATGTCCCGACGGGCTGACGGGCAACGCCGAGTGCCTTCGCTCCTTACAAAAATGGAGAAAGAATTAAGAAATATGGGGGAAAACCTCAAAAAAATTGAGGAAACAATAAGTTTCCAAGGATGCCAGGTGTCCCAGGTAACGATAAATTTTTACGTTGGAGGCCGCCGGAACAATGGCACTGAGGAAAGAAACATTTGGACAAGTGGCAAAAAAATGGGGAATTTCCCGGAAGAAAATTTCCTTTAACCTGTAGACGGGCTGAATGGTCTTTCGGGTTCGATTTGTTGCCGTCTTTTTAAATGGCGGCCAAAAACTTAAAACCCTTCTTTATGGAATAATGTCCGCATGAAAAGTAGCAAGAAATGTCCCGACGGGCTGACGGGCAACGCCGAGTGCCTTCGCTCCTTACAAAAATGGAGAAAGAATTAAGAAATATGGGGGAAATCCTCAAAAAAATTGATGAAACAATAAGTTTCCAAGGATGCCAGGTGTCCCAGGTAACGATAAATTTTTACGTTGGAGGCCGCCGGAACAATGGCACTGAGGAAAGAAACATTTGGACAAGTGGCAAAAAAAATGGGGAATTTCCCGGAAGAAAATTTCCTTTAACCTGTAGACGGGCTGAATGGTCTTTCGGGTTCGATTTGTTGCCGTCTTTTTAAATGGCGGCCAAAAACTTAAAACCCTTCTTTATGGAATAATGTCCGCATGAAAAGTAGCATGAAATGTCCCGACGGGCTGACGGGCAACGCCGAGTGCCTTCGCTCCTTACAAAAATGGAGAAAGAATTAAGAAATATGGGGGAAAACCTCAAAAAAATTGAGGAAACAATAAGTTTCCAAGGATGCCAGGTGTCCCAGGTAACGATAAATTTTTACGTTGGAGGCCGCCGGAACAATGGCACTGAGGAAAGAAACATTTGTACAAGTGGCAAAAAAATGGGGAATTTCCCGGTAAAAAAATTTCCTTTAACCTGTAGACGGGCTGAATGGTCTTTCGGGTTCGATTTGTTGCCATCTTTTTAAATGGCGGCCAAAAACTTAAAACCCTTCTTTATCGAATAATGTCCGCATGAAAATAAGCAAGAAATGTCCCGACGGGCTGACGGGCAACGCCGAGTGCCTTCGCTCCTTACAAAAATGGAGAAAGAATTAAGAAATATGGGGGAAATCCTCAAAAAAATTGAGGAAACAATAAGTTTCCAAGGATGCCAGGTGTCCCAGGTAACGATAAATTTTTACGTTGGAGGCCGCCGGAACAATGGCACTGAGGAAAGAAACATTTGGACAAGTGGCAAAAAAAATGGGGAATTTCCCGGTAAAAAAATTTCCTTTAACCTGTAGACGGGCTGAATGGTCTTTCGGGTTCGATTTGTTGCCGTCTTTTTAAATGGCGGCCAAAAACTTAAAACCCTTCTTTATGGAATAATGTCCGCATGAAAAGTAGCAAGAAATGTCCCGACGGGCTGACGGGCAACGCCGAGTGCCTTCGCTCCTTACAAAAATGGAGAAAGAATTAAGAAATATGGGGGAAAACCTCAAAAAAATTGAGGAAACAATAAGTTTCCAAGGATGCCAGGTGTCCCAGGTAACGATAAATTTTTACGTTGGAGGCCGCCGGAACAATGGCACTGAGGAAAGAAACATTTGGACAAGTGGCAAAAAAATGGGGAATTTCCCGGAAGAAAATTTCCTTTAACCTGTAGACGGGCTGAATGGTCTTTCGGGTTCGATTTGTTGCCGTCTTTTTAAATGGCGGCCAAAAACTTAAAACCCTTCTTTATGGAATAATGTCCGCATGAAAAGTAGCAAGAAATGTCCCGACGGGCTGACGGGCAACGCCGAGTGCCTTCGCTCCTTACAAAAATGGAGAAAGAATTAAGAAATATGGGGGAAATCCTCAAAAAAATTGATGAAACAATAAGTTTCCAAGGATGCCAGGTGTCCCAGGTAACGATAAATTTTTACGTTGGAGGCCGCCGGAACAATGGCACTGAGGAAAGAAACATTTGGACAAGTGGCAAAAAAAATGGGGAATTTCCCGGAAGAAAATTTCCTTTAACCTGTAGACGGGCTGAATGGTCTTTCGGGTTCGATTTGTTGCCGTCTTTTTAAATGGCGGCCAAAAACTTAAAACCCTTCTTTATGGAATAATGTCCGCATGAAAAGTAGCAAGAAATGTCCAGACGGGCTGACGGGCAACGCCGAGTGCCTTCGCTCCTTACAAAAATGGAGAAATAATTAAGAAATATGGGGGGAAACCTCAAAAAAATTGAGGAAACAATAAGTTTCCAAGGATGCCAGGTGTCCCAGGTAACGATAAATTTTTACGTTGGAGGCCGCCGGAACAATGGCACTGAGGAAAGAAACATTTGTACAAGTGGCAAAAAAATGGGGAATTTCCCGGTAAAAAAATTTCCTTTAACCTGTAGACGGGCTGAATGGTCTTTCGGGTTCGATTTGTTGCCATCTTTTTAAATGGCGGCCAAAAACTTAAAACCCTTCTTTATCGAATAATGTCCGCATGAAAATAAGCAAGAAATGTCCCGACGGGCTGACGGGCAACGCCGAGTGCCTTCGCTCCTTACAAAAATGGAGAAAGAATTAAGAAATATGGGGGAAATCCTCAAAAAAATTGAGGAAACAATAAGTTTCCAAGGATGCCAGGTGTCCCAGGTAACGATAAATTTTTACGTTGGAGGCCGCCGGAACAATGGCACTGAGGAAAGAAACATTTGGACAAGTGGCAAAAAAATGGGGAATTTCCCGGTAAAAAAATTTCCTTTAACCTGTAGACGGGCTGAATGGTCTTTCGGGTTCGATTTGTTGCCGTCTTTTTAAATGGCGGCCAAAAACTTAAAACCCTTCTTTATGGAATAATGTCCGCATGAAAAGTAGCAAGAAATGTCCCGACGGGCTGACGGGCAACGCCGAGTGCCTTCGCTCCTTACAAAAATGGAGAAAGAATTAAGAAATATGGGGGAAAACCTCAAAAAAATTGAGGAAACAATAAGTTTCCAAGGATGCCAGGTGTCCCAGGTAACGATAAATTTTTACGTTGGAGGCCGCCGGAACAATGGCACTGAGGAAAGAAACATTTGGACAAGTGGCAAAAAAATGGGGAATTTCCCGGAAGAAAACTTCCTTTAACCTGTAGACGGGCTGAATGGTCTTTCGGGTTCGATTTTTTGCCGTCTTTTTAAATGGCGGCCAAAAACTTAAAACCCTTCTTTATGGAATAATGTCCGCATGAAAAGTAGCAAGAAATGTCCCGACGGGCTGACGGGCAACGCCGAGTGCCTTCGCTCCTTACAAAAATGGAGAAAGAATTAAGAAATATGGGGGAAATCCTCAAAAAAATTGATGAAACAATAAGTTTCCAAGGATGCCAGGTGTCCCAGGTAACGATAAATTTTTACGTTGGAGGCCGCCGGAACAATGGCACTGAGGAAAGAAACATTTGGACAAGTGGCAAAAAAAATGGGGAATTTCCCGGAAGAAAATTTCCTTTAACTAGTAGACGGGCTGAATGGTCTTTCGGGTTCGATTTGTTGCCGTCTTTTTAAATGGCGGCCAAAAACTTAAAACCCTTCTTTATGGAATAATGTCCGCATGAAAAGTAGCAAGAAATGTCCAGACGGGCTGACGGGCAACGCCGAGTGCCTTCGCTCCTTACAAAAATGGAGAAATAATTAAGAAATATGGGGGGAAACCTCAAAAAAATTGAGGAAACAATAAGTTTCCAAGGATGCCAGGTGTCCCAGGTAACGATAAATTTTTACGTTGGAGGCCGCCGGAACAATGGCACTGAGGAAAGAAACATTTGGACAAGTGGCAAAAAAATGGGGAATTTCCCGGAAAAAAAATTTCCTTTAACCTGTAGACGGGCTGAATGGTCTTTCGGGTTCGATTTGTTGCCGTCTTTTTAAATGGCGGCCAAAAACTTAAAACCCTTCTTTATGGAATAATGTCCGCATGAAAAGTAGCAAGAAATGTCCCGACGGGCTGACGGGCAACGCCGAGTGCCTTCGCTCCTTACAAAAATGGAGAAAGAATTAAGAAATATGGGGGAAAACCTCAAAAAAATTGAGGAAACAATAAGTTTCCAAGGATGCCAGGTGTCCCAGGTAACGATAAATTTTTACGTTGGATGCCGCCGGAATAATGGCACTGAGGAAAGAAACATTTGTACAAGTGGCAAAAAATGGGGAATTTCCCGGAAGAAAATTTCCTTTAACCTGTAGACGGGCTGAATGGTCTTTCGGGTTCGATTTGTTGCCATCTTTTTAAATGGCGGCCAAAAACTTAAAACCCTTCTTTATCGAATAATGTCCGCATGAAAATAAGCAAGAAATGTCCCGACGGGCTGACGGGCAACGCCGAGTGCCTTCGCTCCTTACAAAAATGGAGAAAGAATTAAGAAATATGGGGGAAATCCTCAAAAAAATTGAGGAAACAATAAGTTTCCAAGGATGCCAGGTGTCCCAGGTAACGATAAATTTTTACGTTGGAGGCCGCCGGAATAATGGCACTGAGGAAAGAAACATTTGTACAAGTGGCAAAAAAATGGGGAATTTCCCGGAAAAAAAATTTCCTTTAACCTGTAGACGGGCTGAATGGTCTTTCGGGTTCGATTTGTTGCCATCATTTTAAATGGCGGCCAAAAACTTAAAACCCTTCTTTATGGAATACTGTCCGCATGAAAAGTAGCAAGAAATGTCCCGACGGGCTGACGGGCAACGCCGAGTGCCTTCGCTCCTTACAAAAATGGAGAAAGAATTAAGAAATATGGGGGAAAACATAAAAAAAATTGAGGAAACAATAAGTTTCCAAGGATGCCAGGTGTCCCAGGTAACGATAAATTTTTACGTTGGAGGCCGCCGGAACAATGGCACTGAGGAAAGAAACATTTGTACAAGTGGCAAAAAAATGGGGAATTTCCCGGAAAAAAAATTTCCTTTAACCTGTAGACGGGCTGAATGGTCTTTCGGGTTCGATTTGTTGCCATCTTTTTAAATGGCGGCCAAAAACTTAAAACCCTTCTTTATGGAATAATGTCCGCATGAAAAGTAGCAAGAAATGTCCCGACGGGCTGACGGGCAACGCCTAGTGCCTTCGCTCCTTACAAAAATGGAGAAAGAATTAAGAAATATGGGGGAAAACATAAAAAAAATTGAGGAAACAATAAGTTTCCAAGGATGCCAGGTGTCCCAGGTAACGATAAATTTTTACGTTGGAGGCCGCCGGAACAATGGCACTGAGGAAAGAAACATTTGTACAAGTGGCAAAAAAAATGGGGAATTTCCCGGAAAAAAAATTTCCTTTAACCTGTAGACGGGCTGAATGGTCTTTCGGGTTCGATTTGTTGCCATCTTTTTAAATGGCGGCCAAAAACTTAAAACCCTTCTTTATGGAATAATGTCCGCATGAAAAGTAGCAAGAAATGTCCCGACGGGCTGACGGGCAACGCCGAGTGCCTTCGCTCCTTACAAAAATGGAGAAAGAATTAAGAAATATGGGGGAAATCCTCAAAAAAATTGAGGAAACAATAAGTTTCCAAGGATGCCAGGCGTCCCAGGTAACGATAAATTTTTACGTTGGAGGCCGCCGGAATAATGGCACTGAGGAAAGAAACATTTGTACAAGTGGCAAAAAATGGGGAATTTCCCGGAAGAAAATTTCCTTTAACCTGTAGACGGGCTGAATGGTCTTTCGGGTTCGATTTGTTGCCATCTTTTTAAATGGCGGCCAAAAACTTAAAACCCTTCTTTATCGAATAATGTCCGCATGAAAATAAGCAAGAAATGTCCCGACGGGCTGACGGGCAACGCCGAGTGCCTTCGCTCCTTACAAAAATGGAGAAAGAATTAAGAAATATGGGGGGAAACCTCAAAAAAATTGAGGAAACAATAAGTTTCCAAGGATGCCAGGTGTCCCAGGTAACGATAAATTTTTACGTTGGAGGCCGCCGGAACAATGGCACTGAGGAAAGAAACATTTGGACAAGTGGCAAAAAAATGGGGAATTTCCCGGAAAAAAAATTTCCTTTAACCTGTAGACGGGCTGAATGGTCTTTCGGGTTCGATTTGTTGCCGTCTTTTTAAATGGCGGCCAAAAACTTAAAACCCTTCTTTATGGAATAATGTCCGCATGAAAAGTAGCAAGAAATGTCCCGACGGGCTGACGGGCAACGCCGAGTGCCTTCGCTCCTTACAAAAATGGAGAAAGAATTAAGAAATATGGGGGAAAACCTCAAAAAAATTGAGGAAACAATAAGTTTCCAAGGATGCCAGGTGTCCCAGGTAACGATAAATTTTTACGTTGGAGGCCGCCGGAATAATGGCACTGAGGAAAGAAACATTTGTACAAGTGGCAAAAAATGGGGAATTTCCCGGAAGAAAATTTCCTTTAACCTGTAGACGGGCTGAATGGTCTTTCGGGTTCGATTTGTTGCCATCTTTTTAAATGGCGGCCAAAAACTTAAAACCCTTCTTTATCGAATAATGTCCGCATGAAAATAAGCAAGAAATGTCCCGACGGGCTGACGGGCAACGCCGAGTGCCTTCGCTCCTTACAAAAATGGAGAAAGAATTAAGAAATATGGGGGAAATCCTCAAAAAAATTGAGGAAACAATAAGTTTCCAAGGATGCCAGGTGTCCCAGGTAACGATAAATTTTTACGTTGGAGGCCGCCGGAATAATGGCACTGAGGAAAGAAACATTTGTACAAGTGGCAAAAAAATGGGGAATTTCCCGGAAAAAAAATTTCCTTTAACCTGTAGACGGGCTGAATGGTCTTTCGGGTTCGATTTGTTGCCATCATTTTAAATGGCGGCCAAAAACTTAAAACCCTTCTTTATGGAATACTGTCCGCATGAAAAGTAGCAAGAAATGTCCCGACGGGCTGACGGGCAACGCCGAGTGCCTTCGCTCCTTACAAAAATGGAGAAAGAATTAAGAAATATGGGGGAAAACATAAAAAAAATTGAGGAAACAATAAGTTTCCAAGGATGCCAGGTGTCCCAGGTAACGATAAATTTTTACGTTGGAGGCCGCCGGAACAATGGCACTGAGGAAAGAAACATTTGTACAAGTGGCAAAAAAAATGGGGAATTTCCCGGAAAAAAAATTTCCTTTAACCTGTAGACGGGCTGAATGGTCTTTCGGGTTCGATTTGTTGCCATCTTTTTAAATGGCGGCCAAAAACTTAAAACCCTTCTTTATGGAATAATGTCCGCATGAAAAGTAGCAAGAAATGTCCCGACGGGCTGACGGGCAACGCCTAGTGCCTTCGCTCCTTACAAAAATGGAGAAAGAATTAAGAAATATGGGGGAAAACATAAAAAAAATTGAGGAAACAATAAGTTTCCAAGGATGCCAGGTGTCCCAGGTAACGATAAATTTTTACGTTGGAGGCCGCCGGAACAATGGCACTGAGGAAAGAAACATTTGTACAAGTGGCAAAAAAATGGGGAATTTCCCGGAAAAAAAATTTCCTTTAACCTGTAGACGGGCTGAATGGTCTTTCGGGTTCGATTTGTTGCCATCTTTTTAAATGGCGGCCAAAAACTTAAAACCCTTCTTTATGGAATAATGTCCGCATGAAAAGTAGCAAGAAATGTCCCGACGGGCTGACGGGCAACGCCGAGTGCCTTCGCTCCTTACAAAAATGGAGAAAGAATTAAGAAATATGGGGGAAATCCTCAAAAAAATTGAGGAAACAATAAGTTTCCAAGGATGCCAGGCGTCCCAGGTAACGATAAATTTTTACGTTGGAGGCCGCCGGAATAATGGCACTGAGGAAAGAAACATTTGTACAAGTGGCAAAAAATGGGGAATTTCCCGGAAGAAAATTTCCTTTAACCTGTAGACGGGCTGAATGGTCTTTCGGGTTCGATTTGTTGCCATCTTTTTAAATGGCGGCCAAAAACTTAAAACCCTTCTTTATCGAATAATGTCCGCATGAAAATAAGCAAGAAATGTCCCGACGGGCTGACGGGCAACGCCGAGTGCCTTCGCTCCTTACAAAAATGGAGAAAGAATTAAGAAATATGGGGGAAACCTCAAAAAAATTGAGGAAACAATAAGTTTCCAAGGATGCCAGGTGTCCCAGGTAACGATAAATTTTTACGTTGGAGGCCGCCGGAACAATGGCACTGAGGAAAGAAACATTTGGACAAGTGGCAAAAAAATGGGGAATTTCCCGGAAAAAAAATTTCCTTTAACCTGTAGACGGGCTGAATGGTCTTTCGGGTTCGATTTGTTGCCGTCTTTTTAAATGGCGGCCAAAAACTTAAAACCCTTCTTTATGGAATAATGTCCGCATGAAAAGTAGCAAGAAATGTCCCGACGGGCTGACGGGCAACGCCGAGTGCCTTCGCTCCTTACAAAAATGGAGAAAGAATTAAGAAATATGGGGGAAAACCTCAAAAAAATTGAGGAAACAATAAGTTTCCAAGGATGCCAGGTGTCCCAGGTAACGATAAATTTTTACGTTGGAGGCCGCCGGAATAATGGCACTGAGGAAAGAAACATTTGTACAAGTGGCAAAAAATGGGGAATTTCCCGGAAGAAAATTTCCTTTAACCTGTAGACGGGCTGAATGGTCTTTCGGGTTCGATTTGTTGCCATCTTTTTAAATGGCGGCCAAAAACTTAAAACCCTTCTTTATCGAATAATGTTCGCATGAAAATAAGCAAGAAATGTCCCGACGGGCTGACGGGCAACGCCGAGTGCCTTCGCTCCTTACAAAAATGGAGAAAGAATTAAGAAATATGGGGGAAAACCTCAAAAAAATTGAGGAAACAATAAGTTTCCAAGGATGCCAGGTGTCCCAGGTAACGATAAATTTTTACGTTGGAGGCCGCCGGAATAATGGCACTGAGGAAAGAAACATTTGTACAAGTGGCAAAAAATGGGGAATTTCCCGGAAGAAAATTTCCTTTAACCTGTAGACGGGCTGAATGGTCTTTCGGGTTCGATTTGTTGCCATCTTTTTAAATGGCGGCCAAAAACTTAAAACCCTTCTTTATCGAATAATGTTCGCATGAAAATAAGCAAGAAATGTCCCGACGGGCTGACGGGCAACGCCGAGTGCCTTCGCTCCTTACAAAAATGGAGAAAGAATTAAGAAATATGGGGGAAATCCTCAAAAAAATTGAGGAAACAATAAGTTTCCAAGGATGCCAGGTGTCCCAGGTAACGATAAATTTTTACGTTGGAGGCCGCCGGAATAATGGCACTGAGGAAAGAAACATTTGTACAAGTGGCAAAAAAATGGGGAATTTCCCGGAAAAAAAATTTCCTTTAACCTGTAGACGGGCTGAATGGTCTTTCGGGTTCGATTTGTTGCCATCATTTTAAATGGCGGCCAAAAACTTAAAACCCTTCTTTATGGAATACTGTCCGCATGAAAAGTAGCAAGAAATGTCCCGACGGGCTGACGGGCAACGCCGAGTGCCTTCGCTCCTTACAAAAATGGAGAAAGAATTAAGAAATATGGGGGAAATCCTCAAAAAAATTGAGGAAACAATAAGTTTCCAAGGATGCCAGGTGTCCCAGGTAACGATAAATTTTTACGTTGGAGGCCGCCGGAACAATGGCACTGAGGAAAGAAACATTTGTACAAGTGGCAAAAAAAATGGGGAATTTCCCGGAAAAAAAATTTCCTTTAACCTGTAGACGGGCTGAATGGTCTTTCGGGTTCGATTTGTTGCCATCTTTTTAAATGGCGGCCAAAAACTTAAAACCCTTCTTTATGGAATAATGTCCGCATGAAAAGTAGCAAGAAATGTCCCGACGGGCTGACGGGCAACGCCTAGTGCCTTCGCTCCTTACAAAAATGGAGAAAGAATTAAGAAATATGGGGGAAAACATAAAAAAAATTGAGGAAACAATAAGTTTCCAAGGATGCCAGGTGTCCCAGGTAACGATAAATTTTTACGTTGGAGGCCGCCGGAACAATGGCACTGAGGAAAGAAACATTTGTACAAGTGGCAAAAAAAATGGGGAATTTCCCGGAAAAAAAATTTCCTTTAACCTGTAGACGGGCTGAATGGTCTTTCGGGTTCGATTTGTTGCCATCTTTTTAAATGGCGGCCAAAAACTTAAAACCCTTCTTTATGGAATAATGTCCGCATGAAAAGTAGCAAGAAATGTCCCGACGGGCTGACGGGCAACGCCGAGTGCCTTCGCTCCTTACAAAAATGGAGAAAGAATTAAGAAATATGGGGGAAATCCTCAAAAAAAATTGAGGAAACAATAAGTTTCCAAGGATGCCAGGCGTCCCAGGTAACGATAAATTTTTACGTTGGAGGCCGCCGGAATAATGGCACTGAGGAAAGAAACATTTGTACAAGTGGCAAAAAATGGGGAATTTCCCGGAAGAAAATTTCCTTTAACCTGTAGACGGGCTGAATGGTCTTTCGGGTTCGATTTGTTGCCATCTTTTTAAATGGCGGCCAAAAACTTAAAACCCTTCTTTATCGAATAGTGTCCGCATGAAAATAAGCAAGAAATGTCCCGACGGGCTGACGGGCAACGCCGAGTGCCTTCGCTCCTTACAAAAATGGAGAAAGAATTAAGAAATATGGGGGAAACCTCAAAAAAATTGAGGAAACAATAAGTTTCCAAGGATGCCAGGTGTCCCAGGTAACGATAAATTTTTACGTTGGAGGCCGCCGGAACAATGGCACTGAGGAAAGAAACATTTGGACAAGTGGCAAAAAAATGGGGAATTTCCCGGAAAAAAAATTTCCTTTAACCTGTAGACGGGCTGAATGGTCTTTCGGGTTCGATTTGTTGCCGTCTTTTTAAATGGCGGCCAAAAACTTAAAACCCTTCTTTATGGAATAATGTCCGCATGAAAAGTAGCAAGAAATGTCCCGACGGGCTGACGGGCAACGCCGAGTGCCTTCGCTCCTTACAAAAATGGAGAAAGAATTAAGAAATATGGGGGAAAACCTCAAAAAAATTGAGGAAACAATAAGTTTCCAAGGATGCCAGGTGTCCCAGGTAACGATAAATTTTTACGTTGGAGGCCGCCGGAATAATGGCACTGAGGAAAGAAACATTTGTACAAGTGGCAAAAAATGGGGAATTTCCCGGAAGAAAATTTCCTTTAACCTGTAGACGGGCTGAATGGTCTTTCGGGTTCGATTTGTTGCCATCTTTTTAAATGGCGGCCAAAAACTTAAAACCCTTCTTTATCGAGTAATGTTCGCATGAAAATAAGCAAGAAATGTCCCGACGGGCTGACGGGCAACGCCGAGTGCCTTCGCTCCTTACAAAAATGGAGAAAGAATTAAGAAATATGGGGGAAAACCTCAAAAAAATTGAGGAAACAATAAGTTTCCAAGGATGCCAGGTGTCCCAGGTAACGATAAATTTTTACGTTGGAGGCCGCCGGAATAATGGCACTGAGGAAAGAAACATTTGTACAAGTGGCAAAAAATGGGGAATTTCCCGGAAGAAAATTTCCTTTAACCTGTAGACGGGCTGAATGGTCTTTCGGGTTCGATTTGTTGCCATCTTTTCAAATGGCGGCCAAAAACTTAAAACCCTTCTTTATCGAATAATGTTCGCATGAAAATAAGCAAGAAATGTCCCGACGGGCTGACGGGCAACGCCGAGTGCCTTCGCTCCTTACAAAAATGGAGAAAGAATTAAGAAATATGGGGGAAATCCTCAAAAAAATTGAGGAAACAATAAGTTTCCAAGGATGCCAGGTGTCCCAGGTAACGATAAATTTTTACGTTGGAGGCCGCCGGAATAATGGCACTGAGGAAAGAAACATTTGTACAAGTGGCAAAAAAATGGGGAATTTCCCGGAAAAAAAATTTCCTTTAACCTGTAGACGGGCTGAATGGTCTTTCGGGTTCGATTTGTTGCCATCATTTTAAATGGCGGCCAAAAACTTAAAACCCTTCTTTATGGAATACTGTCCGCATGAAAAGTAGCAAGAAATGTCCCGACGGGCTGACGGGCAACGCCGAGTGCCTTCGCTCCTTACAAAAATGGAGAAAGAATTAAGAAATATGGGGGAAAACATAAAAAAAATTGAGGAAACAATAAGTTTCCAAGGATGCCAGGTGTCCCAGGTAACGATAAATTTTTACGTTGGAGGCCGCCGGAACAATGGCACTGAGGAAAGAAACATTTGGACAAGTGGCAAAAAAATGGGGAATTTCCCGGAAAAAAAATTTCCTTTAACCTGTAGACGGGCTGAATGGTCTTTCGGGTTCGATTTGTTGCCGTCTTTTTAAATGGCGGCCAAAAACTTAAAACCCTTCTTTATGGAATAATGTCCGCATGAAAAGTAGCAAGAAATGTCCCGACGGGCTGACGGGCAACGCCGAGTGCCTTCGCTCCTTACAAAAATGGAGAAAGAATTAAGAAATATGGGGGAAAACCTCAAAAAAATTGAGGAAACAATAAGTTTCCAAGGATGCCAGGTGTCCCAGGTAACGATAAATTTTTACGTTGGAGGCCGCCGGAATAATGGCACTGAGGAAAGAAACATTTGTACAAGTGGCAAAAAATGGGGAATTTCCCGGAAGAAAATTTCCTTTAACCTGTAGACGGGCTGAATGGTCTTTCGGGTTCGATTTGTTGAAATCTTTTTAAATGGCGGCCAAAAACTTAAAACCCTTCTTTATCGAATAATGTCCGCATGAAAATAAGCAAGAAATGTCCCGACGGGCTGACGGGCAACGCCGAGTGCCTTCGCTCCTTACAAAAATGGAGAAAGAATTAAGAAATATGGGGGAAATCCTCAAAAAAATTGAGGAAACAATAAGTTTCCAAGGATGCCAGGTGTCCCAGGTAACGATAAATTTTTACGTTGGAGGCCGCCGGAATAATGGCACTGAGGAAAGAAACATTTGTACAAGTGGCAAAAAAATGGGGAATTTCCCGGAAAAAAAATTTCCTTTAACCTGTAGACGGGCTGAATGGTCTTTCGGGTTCGATTTGTTGCCATCATTTTAAATGGCGGCCAAAAACTTAAAACCCTTCTTTATGGAATACTGTCCGCATGAAAAGTAGCAAGAAATGTCCCGACGGGCTGACGGGCAACGCCGAGTGCCTTCGCTCCTTACAAAAATGGAGAAAGAATTAAGAAATATGGGGGAAAACATAAAAAAAATTGAGGAAACAATAAGTTTCCAAGGATGCCAGGTGTCCCAGGTAACGATAAATTTTTACGTTGGAGGCCGCCGGAACAATGGCACTGAGGAAAGAAACATTTGTACAAGTGGCAAAAAAAATGGGGAATTTCCCGGATAAAAAATTTCCTTTAACCTGTAGACGGGCTGAATGGTCTTTCGGGTTCGATTTGTTGCCATCTTTTTAAATGGCGGCCAAAAACTTAAAACCCTTCTTTATGGAATAATGTCCGCATGAAAAGTAGCAAGAAATGTCCCGACGGGCTGACGGGCAACGCCGAGTGCCTTCGCTCCTTACAAAAATGGAGAAAGAATTAAGAAATATGGGGGAAATCCTCAAAAAAATTGAGGAAACAATAAGTTTCCAAGGATGCCAGGCGTCCCAGGTAACGATAAATTTTTACGTTGGAGGCCGCCGGAATAATGGCACTGAGGAAAGAAACATTTGTACAAGTGGCAAAAAATGGGGAATTTCCCGGAAGAAAATTTCCTTTAACCTGTAGACGGGCTGAATGGTCTTTCGGGTTCGATTTGTTGCCATCTTTTTAAATGGCGGCCAAAAACTTAAAACCCTTCTTTATCGAATAATGTCCGCATGAAAATAAGCAAGAAATGTCCCGACGGGCTGACGGGCAACGCCGAGTGCCTTCGCTCCTTACAAAAATGGAGAAAGAATTAAGAAATATGGGGGGAAACCTCAAAAAAATTGAGGAAACAATAAGTTTCCAAGGATGCCAGGTGTCCCAGGTAACGATAAATTTTTACGTTGGAGGCCGCCGGAACAATGGCACTGAGGAAAGAAACATTTGGACAAGTGGCAAAAAAATGGGGAATTTCCCGGAAAAAAAATTTCCTTTAACCTGTAGACGGGCTGAATGGTCTTTCGGGTTCGATTTGTTGCCATCTTTTTAAATGGCGGCCAAAAACTTAAAACCCTTCTTTATGGAATAATGTCCGCATGAAAAGTAGCAAGAAATGTCCCGACGGGCTGACGGGCAACGCCGAGTGCCTTCGCTCCTTACAAAAATGGAGAAAGAATTAAGAAATATGGGGGAAATCCTCAAAAAAATTGAGGAAACAATAAGTTTCCAAGGATGCCAGGCGTCCCAGGTAACGATAAATTTTTACGTTGGAGGCCGCCGGAATAATGGCACTGAGGAAAGAAACATTTGTACAAGTGGCAAAAAATGGGGAATTTCCCGGAAGAAAATTTCCTTTAACCTGTAGACGGGCTGAATGGTCTTTCGGGTTCGATTTGTTGCCATCTTTTTAAATGGCGGCCAAAAACTTAAAACCCTTCTTTATCGAATAATGTCCGCATGAAAATAAGCAAGAAATGTCCCGACGGGCTGACGGGCAACGCCGAGTGCCTTCGCTCCTTACAAAAATGGAGAAAGAATTAAGAAATATGGGGGGAAACCTCAAAAAAATTGAGGAAACAATAAGTTTCCAAGGATGCCAGGTGTCCCAGGTAACGATAAATTTTTACGTTGGAGGCCGCCGGAACAATGGCACTGAGGAAAGAAACATTTGGACAAGTGGCAAAAAAATGGGGAATTTCCCGGAAAAAAAATTTCCTTTAACCTGTAGACGGGCTGAATGGTCTTTCGGGTTCGATTTGTTGCCGTCTTTTTAAATGGCGGCCAAAAACTTAAAACCCTTCTTTATGGAATAATGTCCGCATGAAAAGTAGCAAGAAATGTCCCGACGGGCTGACGGGCAACGCCGAGTGCCTTCGCTCCTTACAAAAATGGAGAAAGAATTAAGAAATATGGGGGAAAACCTCAAAAAAATTGAGGAAACAATAAGTTTCCAAGGATGCCAGGTGTCCCAGGTAACGATAAATTTTTACGTTGGAGGCCGCCGGAATAATGGCACTGAGGAAAGAAACATTTGTACAAGTGGCAAAAAATGGGGAATTTCCCGGAAGAAAATTTCCTTTAACCTGTAGACGGGCTGAATGGTCTTTCGGGTTCGATTTGTTGCCATCTTTTTAAATGGCGGCCAAAAACTTAAAACCCTTCTTTATCGAATAATGTTCGCATGAAAATAAGCAAGAAATGTCCCGACGGGCTGACGGGCAACGCCGAGTGCCTTCGCTCCTTACAAAAATGGAGAAAGAATTAAGAAATATGGGGGGAAACCTCAAAAAAATTGAGGAAACAATAAGTTTCCAAGGATGCCAGGTGTCCCAGGTAACGATAAATTTTTACGTTGGAGGCCGCCGGAACAATGGCACTGAGGAAAGAAACATTTGGACAAGTGGCAAAAAAATGGGGAATTTCCCGGAAAAAAAATTTCCTTTAACCTGTAGACGGGCTGAATGGTCTTTCGGGTTCGATTTGTTGCCGTCTTTTTAAATGGCGGCCAAAAACTTAAAACCCTTCTTTATGGAATAATGTCCGCATGAAAAGTAGCAAGAAATGTCCCGACGGGCTGACGGGCAACGCCGAGTGCCTTCGCTCCTTACAAAAATGGAGAAAGAATTAAGAAATATGGGGGAAAACCTCAAAAAAATTGAGGAAACAATAAGTTTCCAAGGATGCCAGGTGTCCCAGGTAACGATAAATTTTTACGTTGGAGGCCGCCGGAATAATGGCACTGAGGAAAGAAACATTTGTACAAGTGGCAAAAAATGGGGAATTTCCCGGAAGAAAATTTCCTTTAACCTGTAGACGGGCTGAATGGTCTTTCGGGTTCGATTTGTTGCCATCTTTTTAAATGGCGGCCAAAAACTTAAAACCCTTCTTTATCGAATAATGTTCGCATGAAAATAAGCAAGAAATGTCCCGACGGGCTGACGGGCAACGCCGAGTGCCTTCGCTCCTTACAAAAATGGAGAAAGAATTAAGAAATATGGGGGAAATCCTCAAAAAAATTGAGGAAACAATAAGTTTCCAAGGATGCCAGGTGTCCCAGGTAACGATAAATTTTTACGTTGGAGGCCGCCGGAATAATGGCACTGAGGAAAGAAACATTTGTACAAGTGGCAAAAAAATGGGGAATTTCCCGGAAAAAAAATTTCCTTTAACCTGTAGACGGGCTGAATGGTCTTTCGGGTTCGATTTGTTGCCATCATTTTAAATGGCGGCCAAAAACTTAAAACCCTTCTTTATGGAATACTGTCCGCATGAAAAGTAGCAAGAAATGTCCCGACGGGCTGACGGGCAACGCCGAGTGCCTTCGCTCCTTACAAAAATGGAGAAAGAATTAAGAAATATGGGGGAAAACATAAAAAAAATTGAGGAAACAATAAGTTTCCAAGGATGCCAGGTGTCCCAGGTAACGATAAATTTTTACGTTGGAGGCCGCCGGAACAATGGCACTGAGGAAAGAAACATTTGTACAAGTGGCAAAAAAAATGGGGAATTTCCCGGATAAAAAATTTCCTTTAACCTGTAGACGGGCTGAATGGTCTTTCGGGTTCGATTTGTTGCCATCTTTTTAAATGGCGGCCAAAAACTTAAAACCCTTCTTTATGGAATAATGTCCGCATGAAAAGTAGCAAGAAATGTCCCGACGGGCTGACGGGCAACGCCGAGTGCCTTCGCTCCTTACAAAAATGGAGAAAGAATTAAGAAATATGGGGGAAATCCTCAAAAAAATTGAGGAAACAATAAGTTTCCAAGGATGCCAGGCGTCCCAGGTAACGATAAATTTTTACGTTGGAGGCCGCCGGAATAATGGCACTGAGGAAAGAAACATTTGTACAAGTGGCAAAAAATGGGGAATTTCCCGGAAGAAAATTTCCTTTAACCTGTAGACGGGCTGAATGGTCTTTCGGGTTCGATTTGTTGCCATCTTTTTAAATGGCGGCCAAAAACTTAAAACCCTTCTTTATCGAATAATGTCCGCATGAAAATAAGCAAGAAATGTCCCGACGGGCTGACGGGCAACGCCGAGTGCCTTCGCTCCTTACAAAAATGGAGAAAGAATTAAGAAATATGGGGGGAAACCTCAAAAAAATTGAGGAAACAATAAGTTTCCAAGGATGCCAGGTGTCCCAGGTAACGATAAATTTTTACGTTGGAGGCCGCCGGAACAATGGCACTGAGGAAAGAAACATTTGGACAAGTGGCAAAAAAATGGGGAATTTCCCGGAAAAAAAATTTCCTTTAACCTGTAGACGGGCTGAATGGTCTTTCGGGTTCGATTTGTTGCCATCTTTTTAAATGGCGGCCAAAAACTTAAAACCCTTCTTTATGGAATAATGTCCGCATGAAAAGTAGCAAGAAATGTCCCGACGGGCTGACGGGCAACGCCGAGTGCCTTCGCTCCTTACAAAAATGGAGAAAGAATTAAGAAATATGGGGGAAATCCTCAAAAAAATTGAGGAAACAATAAGTTTCCAAGGATGCCAGGCGTCCCAGGTAACGATAAATTTTTACGTTGGAGGCCGCCGGAATAATGGCACTGAGGAAAGAAACATTTGTACAAGTGGCAAAAAATGGGGAATTTCCCGGAAGAAAATTTCCTTTAACCTGTAGACGGGCTGAATGGTCTTTCGGGTTCGATTTGTTGCCATCTTTTTAAATGGCGGCCAAAAACTTAAAACCCTTCTTTATCGAATAATGTCCGCATGAAAATAAGCAAGAAATGTCCCGACGGGCTGACGGGCAACGCCGAGTGCCTTCGCTCCTTACAAAAATGGAGAAAGAATTAAGAAATATGGGGGGAAACCTCAAAAAAATTGAGGAAACAATAAGTTTCCAAGGATGCCAGGTGTCCCAGGTAACGATAAATTTTTACGTTGGAGGCCGCCGGAACAATGGCACTGAGGAAAGAAACATTTGGACAAGTGGCAAAAAAATGGGGAATTTCCCGGAAAAAAAATTTCCTTTAACCTGTAGACGGGCTGAATGGTCTTTCGGGTTCGATTTGTTGCCGTCTTTTTAAATGGCGGCCAAAAACTTAAAACCCTTCTTTATGGAATAATGTCCGCATGAAAAGTAGCAAGAAATGTCCCGACGGGCTGACGGGCAACGCCGAGTGCCTTCGCTCCTTACAAAAATGGAGAAAGAATTAAGAAATATGGGGGAAAACCTCAAAAAAATTGAGGAAACAATAAGTTTCCAAGGATGCCAGGTGTCCCAGGTAACGATAAATTTTTACGTTGGAGGCCGCCGGAATAATGGCACTGAGGAAAGAAACATTTGTACAAGTGGCAAAAAATGGGGAATTTCCCGGAAGAAAATTTCCTTTAACCTGTAGACGGGCTGAATGGTCTTTCGGGTTCGATTTGTTGCCATCTTTTTAAATGGCGGCCAAAAACTTAAAACCCTTCTTTATCGAATAATGTTCGCATGAAAATAAGCAAGAAATGTCCCGACGGGCTGACGGGCAACGCCGAGTGCCTTCGCTCCTTACAAAAATGGAGAAAGAATTAAGAAATATGGGGGAAATCCTCAAAAAAATTGAGGAAACAATAAGTTTCCAAGGATGCCAGGTGTCCCAGGTAACGATAAATTTTTACGTTGGAGGCCGCCGGAATAATGGCACTGAGGAAAGAAACATTTGTACAAGTGGCAAAAAAATGGGGAATTTCCCGGAAAAAAAATTTCCTTTAACCTGTAGACGGGCTGAATGGTCTTTCGGGTTCGATTTGTTGCCATCATTTTAAATGGCGGCCAAAAACTTAAAACCCTTCTTTATGGAATACTGTCCGCATGAAAAGTAGCAAGAAATGTCCCGACGGGCTGACGGGCAACGCCGAGTGCCTTCGCTCCTTACAAAAATGGAGAAAGAATTAAGAAATATGGGGGAAAACATAAAAAAAATTGAGGAAACAATAAGTTTCCAAGGATGCCAGGTGTCCCAGGTAACGATAAATTTTTACGTTGGAGGCCGCCGGAACAATGGCACTGAGGAAAGAAACATTTGGTTAAGTGGCAAAAAAATGGGGAATTTCCCGGAAAAAAAATTTCCTTTAACCTGTAGACGGGCTGAATGGTCTTTCGGGTTCGATTTGTTGCCGTCTTTTTAAATGGCGGCCAAAAACTTAAAACCCTTCTTTATGGAATAATGTCCGCATGAAAAGTAGCAAGAAATGTCCCGACGGGCTGACGGGCAACGCCGAGTGCCTTCGCTCCTTACAAAAATGGAGAAAGAATTAAGAAATATGGGGGAAAACCTCAAAAAAATTGAGGAAACAATAAGTTTCCAAGGATGCCAGGTGTCCCAGGTAACGATAAATTTTTACGTTGGAGGCCACCGGAATAATGGCACTGAGGAAAGAAACATTTGTACAAGTGGCAAAAAATGGGGAATTTCCCGGAAGAAAATTTCCTTTAACCTGTAGACGGGCTGAATGGTCTTTCGGGTTCGATTTGTTGCCATCTTTTTAAATGGCGGCCAAAAACTTAAAACCCTTCTTTATCGAATAATGTCCGCATGAAAATAAGCAAGAAATGTCCCGACGGGCTGACGGGCAACGCCGAGTGCCTTCGCTCCTTACAAAAATGGAGAAAGAATTAAGAAATATGGGGGAAATCCTCAAAAAAATTGAGGAAACAATAAGTTTCCAAGGATGCCAGGTGTCCCAGGTAACGATAAATTTTTACGTTGGAGGCCGCCGGAATAATGGCACTGAGGAAAGAAACATTTGTACAAGTGGCAAAAAAATGGGGAATTTCCCGGAAAAAAATTTCCTTTAACCTGTAGACGGGCTGAATGGTCTTTCGAGTTCGATTTGTTGCCATCATTTTAAATGGCGGCCAAAAACTTAAAACCCTTCTTTATGGAATACTGTCCGCATGAAAAGTAGCAAGAAATGTCCCGACGGGCTGACGGGCAACGCCGAGTGCCTTCGCTCCTTACAAAAATGGAGAAAGAATTAAGAAATATGGGGGAAAACATAAAAAAAATTGAGGAAACAATAAGTTTCCAAGGATGCCAGGTGTCCCAGGTAACGATAAATTTTTACGTTGGAGGCCGCCGGAACAATGGCACTGAGGAAAGAAACATTTGTACAAGTGGCAAAAAAAATGGGGAATTTCCCGGAAAAAAAATTTCCTTTAACCTGTAGACGGGCTGAATGGTCTTTCGGGTTCGATTTGTTGCCATCTTTTTAAATGGCGGCCAAAAACTTAAAACCCTTCTTTATGGAATAATGTCCGCATGAAAAGTAGCAAGAAATGTCCCGACGGGCTGACGGGCAACGCCTAGTGCCTTCGCTCCTTACAAAAATGGAGAAAGAATTAAGAAATATGGGGGAAAACATAAAAAAAATTGAGGAAACAATAAGTTTCCAAGGATGCCAGGTGTCCCAGGTAACGATAAATTTTTACGTTGGAGGCCGCCGGAACAATGGCACTGAGGAAAGAAACATTTGTACAAGTGGCAAAAAAAATGGGGAATTTCCCGGAAAAAAAATTTCCTTTAACCTGTAGACGGGCTGAATGGTCTTTCGGGTTCGATTTGTTGCCATCTTTTTAAATGGCGGCCAAAAACTTAAAACCCTTCTTTATGGAATAATGTCCGCATGAAAAGTAGCAAGAAATGTCCCGACGGGCTGACGGGCAACGCCGAGTGCCTTCGCTCCTTACAAAAATGGAGAAAGAATTAAGAAATATGGGGGAAATCCTCAAAAAAATTGAGGAAACAATAAGTTTCCAAGGATGCCAGGCGTCCCAGGTAACGATAAATTTTTACGTTGGAGGCCGCCGGAATAATGGCACTGAGGAAAGAAACATTTGTACAAATGGCAAAAAATGGGGAATTTCCCGGAAGAAAATTTCCTTTAACCTGTAGACGGGCTGAATGGTCTTTCGGGTTCGATTTGTTGCCATCTTTTTAAATGGCGGCCAAAAACTTAAAACCCTTCTTTATCGAATAATGTCCGCATGAAAATAAGCAAGAAATGTCCCGACGGGCTGACGGGCAACGCCGAGTGCCTTCGCTCCTTACAAAAATGGAGAAAGAATTAAGAAATATGGGGAAAATCCTCAAAAAAATTGAGGAAACAATAAGTTTCCAAGGATGCCAGGTGTCCCAGGTAACGATAAATTTTTACGTTGGAGGCCGCCGGAATAATGGCACTGAGGAAAGAAACATTTGTACAAGTGGCAAAAAAATGGGGAATTTCCCGGAAAAAAAATTTCCTTTAACCTGTAGACGGGCTGAATGGTCTTTCGGGTTCGATTTGTTGCCATCATTTTAAATGGCGGCCAAAAACTTTAAACCCTTCTTTATGGAATACTGTCCGCATGAAAAGTAGCAAGAAATGTCCCGACGGGCTGACGGGCAACGCCGAGTGCCTTCGCTCCTTACAAAAATGGAGAAAGAATTAAGAAATATGGGGGAAAACATAAAAAAAATTGAGGAAACAATAAGTTTCCAAGGATGCCAGGTGTCCC
The DNA here is from genome assembly GCF_054372755.1 of Phalangium opilio. Classification (NCBI taxonomy): domain Eukaryota; kingdom Metazoa; phylum Arthropoda; class Arachnida; order Opiliones; family Phalangiidae; genus Phalangium; species Phalangium opilio. Next base: position 585,672 of record NW_028324205.1, read on the forward strand.
AGGTAACGATAAATTTTTACGTTGGAGGCCGCCGGAACAATGGCACTGAGGAAAGAAACATTTGTACAAGTGGCAAAAAAAATGGGGAATTTCCCGGAAAAAAAATTTCATTTAACCTGTAGACGGGCTGAATGGTCTTTCGGGTTCGATTTGTTGCCATCTTTTTAAATGGCGGCCAAAAACTTAAAACCCTTCTTTATGGAATAATGTCCGCATGAAAAGTAGCAAGAAATGTCCCGACGGGCTGACGGGCAACGCCTAGTGCCTTCGCTCCTTACAAAAATGGAGAAAGAATTAAGAAATATGGGGGAAAACATAAAAAAAATTGAGGAAACAATAAGTTTCCAAGGATGCCAGGTGTCCCAGGTAACGATAAATTTTTACGTTGGAGGCCGCCGGAACAATGGCACTGAGGAAAGAAACATTTGTACAAGTGGCAAAAAAAATGGGGAATTTCCCGGAAAAAAAATTTCCTTTAACCTGTAGACGGGCTGAATGGTCTTTCGGGTTCGATTTGTTGCCATCTTTTTAAATGGCGGCCAAAAACTTAAAACCCTTCTTTATGGAATAATGTCCGCATGAAAAGTAGCAAGAAATGTCCCGACGGGCTGACGGGCAACGCCGAGTGCCTTCGCTCCTTACAAAAATGGAGAAAGAATTAAGAAATATGGGGGAAATCCTCAAAAAAATTGAGGAAACAATAAGTTTCCAAGGATGCCAGGCGTCCCAGGTAAGGATAAATTTTTACGTTGGAGGCCGCCGGAATAATGGCACTGAGGAAAGAAACATTTGTACAAGTGGCAAAAAATGGGGAATTTCCCGGAAGAAAATTTCCTTTAACCTGTAGACGGGCTGAATGGTCTTTCGGGTTCGATTTGTTGCCATCTTTTTAAATGGCGGCCAAAAACTTAAAACCCTTCTTTATCGAATAATGTCCGCATGAAAATAAGCAAGAAATGTCCCGACGGGCTGACGGGCAACGCCGAGTGCCTTCGCTCCTTACAAAAATGGAGAAAGAATTAAGAAATATGGGGGGAAACCTCAAAAAAATTGAGGAAACAATAAGTTTCCAAGGATGCCAGGTGTCCCAGGTAACGATAAATTTTTACGTTGGAGGCCGCCGGAACAATGGCACTGAGGAAAGAAACATTTGGACAAGTGGCAAAAAAATGGGGAATTTCCCGGAAAAAAAATTTCCTTTAACCTGTAGACGGGCTGAATGGTCTTTCGGGTTCGATTTGTTGCCGTCTTTTTAAATGGCGGCCAAAAACTTAAAACCCTTCTTTATGGAATAATGTCCGCATGAAAAGTAGCAAGAAATGTCCCGACGGGCTGACGGGCAACGCCGAGTGCCTTCGCTCCTTACAAAAATGGAGAAAGAATTAAGAAATATGGGGGAAAACCTCAAAAAAATTGAGGAAACAATAAGTTTCCAAGGATGCCAGGTGTCCCAGGTAACGATAAATTTTTACGTTGGAGGCCGCCGGAATAATGGCACTGAGGAAAGAAACATTTGTACAAGTGGCAAAAAATGGGGAATTTCCCGGAAGAAAATTTCCTTTAACCTGTAGACGGGCTGAATGGTCTTTCGGGTTCGATTTGTTGCCATCTTTTTAAATGGCGGCCAAAAACTTAAAACCCTTCTTTATCGAATAATGTTCGCATGAAAATAAGCAAGAAATGTCCCGACGGGCTGACGGGCAACGCCGAGTGCCTTCGCTCCTTACAAAAATGGAGAAAGAATTAAGAAATATGGGGGAAATCCTCAAAAAAATTGAGGAAACAATAAGTTTCCAAGGATGCCAGGTGTCCCAGGTAACGATAAATTTTTACGTTGGAGGCCGCCGGAATAATGGCACTGAGGAAAGAAACATTTGTACAAGTGGCAAAAAAATGGGGAATTTCCCGGAAAAAAAATTTCCTTTAACCTGTAGACGGGCTGAATGGTCTTTCGGGTTCGATTTGTTGCCATCATTTTAAATGGCGGCCAAAAACTTAAAACCCTTCTTTATGGAATACTGTCCGCATGAAAAGTAGCAAGAAATGTCCCGACGGGCTGACGGGCAACGCCGAGTGCCTTCGCTCCTTACAAAAATGGAGAAAGAATTAAGAAATATGGGGGAAAACATAAAAAAAATTGAGGAAACAATAAGTTTCCAAGGATGCCAGGTGTCCCAGGTAACGATAAATTTTTACGTTGGAGGCCGCCGGAACAATGGCACTGAGGAAAGAAACATTTGGACAAGTGGCAAAAAAATGGGGAATTTCCCGGAAAAAAAATTTCCTTTAACCTGTAGACGGGCTGAATGGTCTTTCGGGTTCGATTTGTTGCCGTCTTTTTAAATGGCGGCCAAAAACTTAAAACCCTTCTTTATGGAATAATGTCCGCATGAAAAGTAGCAAGAAATGTCCCGACGGGCTGACGGGCAACGCCGAGTGCCTTCGCTCCTTACAAAAATGGAGAAAGAATTAAGAAATATGGGGGAAAACCTCAAAAAAATTGAGGAAACAATAAGTTTCCAAGGATGCCAGGTGTCCCAGGTAACGATAAATTTTTACGTTGGAGGCCGCCGGAATAATGGCACTGAGGAAAGAAACATTTGTACAAGTGGCAAAAAATGGGGAATTTCCCGGAAGAAAATTTCCTTTAACCTGTAGACGGGCTGAATGGTCTTTCGGGTTCGATTTGTTGCCATCTTTTTAAATGGCGGCCAAAAACTTAAAACCCTTCTTTATCGAATAATGTCCGCATGAAAATAAGCAAGAAATGTCCCGACGGGCTGACGGGCAACGCCGAGTGCCTTCGCTCCTTACAAAAATGGAGAAAGAATTAAGAAATATGGGGGAAATCCTCAAAAAAATTGAGGAAACAATAAGTTTCCAAGGATGCCAGGTGTCCCAGGTAACGATAAATTTTTACGTTGGAGGCCGCCGGAATAATGGCACTGAGGAAAGAAACATTTGTACAAGTGGCAAAAAAATGGGGAATTTCCCGGAAAAAAAATTTCCTTTAACCTGTAGACGGGCTGAATGGTCTTTCGGGTTCGATTTGTTGCCATCATTTTAAATGGCGGCCAAAAACTTAAAACCCTTCTTTATGGAATACTGTCCGCATGAAAAGTAGCAAGAAATGTCCCGACGGGCTGACGGGCAACGCCGAGTGCCTTCGCTCCTTACAAAAATGGAGAAAGAATTAAGAAATATGGGGGAAAACATAAAAAAAATTGAGGAAACAATAAGTTTCCAAGGATGCCAGGTGTCCCAGGTAACGATAAATTTTTACGTTGGAGGCCGCCGGAACAATGGCACTGAGGAAAGAAACATTTGTACAAGTGGCAAAAAAATGGGGAATTTCCCGGAAAAAAAATTTCCTTTAACCTGTAGACGGGCTGAATGGTCTTTCGGGTTCGATTTGTTGCCATCTTTTTAAATGGCGGCCAAAAACTTAAAACCCTTCTTTATGGAATAATGTCCGCATGAAAAGTAGCAAGAAATGTCCCGACGGGCTGACGGGCAACGCCTAGTGCCTTCGCTCCTTACAAAAATGGAGAAAGAATTAAGAAATATGGGGGAAAACATAAAAAAAATTGAGGAAACAATAAGTTTCCAAGGATGCCAGGTGTCCCAGGTAACGATAAATTTTTACGTTGGAGGCCGCCGGAACAATGGCACTGAGGAAAGAAACATTTGTACAAGTGGCAAAAAAATGGGGAATTTCCCGGAAAAAAAATTTCCTTTAACCTGTAGACGGGCTGAATGGTCTTTCGGGTTCGATTTGTTGCCATCTTTTTAAATGGCGGCCAAAAACTTAAAACCCTTCTTTATGGAATAATGTCCGCATGAAAAGTAGCAAGAAATGTCCCGACGGGCTGACGGGCAACGCCGAGTGCCTTCGCTCCTTACAAAAATGGAGAAAGAATTAAGAAATATGGGGGAAAACCTCAAAAAAATTGAGGAAACAATAAGTTTCCAAGGATGCCAGGTGTCCCAGGTAACGATAAATTTTTACGTTGGAGGCCGCCGGAATAATGGCACTGAGGAAAGAAACATTTGTACAAGTGGCAAAAAATGGGGAATTTCCCGGAAGAAAATTTCCTTTAACCTGTAGACGGGCTGAATGGTCTTTCGGGTTCGATTTGTTGCCATCTTTTTAAATGGCGGCCAAAAACTTAAAACCCTTCTTTATCGAATAATGTCCGCATGAAAATAAGCAAGAAATGTCCCGACGGGCTGACGGGCAACGCCGAGTGCCTTCGCTCCTTACAAAAATGGAGAAAGAATTAAGAAATATGGGGGAAATCCTCAAAAAAATTGAGGAAACAATAAGTTTCCAAGGATGCCAGGTGTCCCAGGTAACGATAAATTTTTACGTTGGAGGCCGCCGGAATAATGGCACTGAGGAAAGAAACATTTGTACAAGTGGCAAAAAAATGGGGAATTTCCCGGAAAAAAAATTTCCTTTAACCTGTAGACGGGCTGAATGGTCTTTCGGGTTCGATTTGTTGCCATCATTTTAAATGGCGGCCAAAAACTTAAAACCCTTCTTTATGGAATACTGTCCGCATGAAAAGTAGCAAGAAATGTCCCGACGGGCTGACGGGCAACGCCGAGTGCCTTCGCTCCTTACAAAAATGGAGAAAGAATTAAGAAATATGGGGGAAAACATAAAAAAAATTGAGGAAACAATAAGTTTCCAAGGATGCCAGGTGTCCCAGGTAACGATAAATTTTTACGTTGGAGGCCGCCGGAACAATGGCACTGAGGAAAGAAACATTTGTACAAGTGGCAAAAAAATGGGGAATTTCCCGGAAAAAAAATTTCCTTTAACCTGTAGACGGGCTGAATGGTCTTTCGGGTTCGATTTGTTGCCATCTTTTTAAATGGCGGCCAAAAACTTAAAACCCTTCTTTATGGAATAATGTCCGCATGAAAAGTAGCAAGAAATGTCCCGACGGGCTGACGGGCAACGCCTAGTGCCTTCGCTCCTTACAAAAATGGAGAAAGAATTAAGAAATATGGGGGAAAACATAAAAAAAATTGAGGAAACAATAAGTTTCCAAGGATGCCAGGTGTCCCAGGTAACGATAAATTTTTACGTTGGAGGCCGCCGGAACAATGGCACTGAGGAAAGAAACATTTGTACAAGTGGCAAAAAAATGGGGAATTTCCCGGAAAAAAAATTTCCTTTAACCTGTAGACGGGCTGAATGGTCTTTCGGGTTCGATTTGTTGCCATCTTTTTAAATGGCGGCCAAAAACTTAAAACCCTTCTTTATGGAATAATGTCCGCATGAAAAGTAGCAAGAAATGTCCCGACGGGCTGACGGGCAACGCCGAGTGCCTTCGCTCCTTACAAAAATGGAGAAAGAATTAAGAAATATGGGGGAAATCCTCAAAAAAATTGAGGAAACAATAAGTTTCCAAGGATGCCAGGCGTCCCAGGTAACGATAAATTTTTACGTTGGAGGCCGCCGGAATAATGGCACTGAGGAAAGAAACATTTGTACAAGTGGCAAAAAATGGGGAATTTCCCGGAAGAAAATTTCCTTTAACCTGTAGACGGGCTGAATGGTCTTTCGGGTTCGATTTGTTGCCATCTTTTTAAATGGCGGCCAAAAACTTAAAACCCTTCTTTATCGAATAATGTCCGCATGAAAATAAGCAAGAAATGTCCCGACGGGCTGACGGGCAACGCCGAGTGCCTTCGCTCCTTACAAAAATGGAGAAAGAATTAAGAAATATGGGGGGAAACCTCAAAAAAATTGAGGAAACAATAAGTTTCCAAGGATGCCAGGTGTCCCAGGTAACGATAAATTTTTACGTTGGAGGCCGCCGGAACAATGGCACTGAGGAAAGAAACATTTGGACAAGTGGCAAAAAAATGGGGAATTTCCCGGAAAAAAATTTCCTTTAACCTGTAGACGGGCTGAATGGTCTTTCGGGTTCGATTTGTTGCCGTCTTTTTAAATGGCGGCCAAAAACTTAAAACCCTTCTTTATCGAATAATGTCCGCATGAAAATAAGCAAGAAATGTCCCGACGGGCTGACGGGCAACGCCGAGTGCCTTCGCTCCTTACAAAAATGGAGAAAGAATTAAGAAATATGGGGGAAATCCTCAAAAAAATTGAGGAAACAATAAGTTTCCAAGGATGCCAGGTGTCCCAGGTAACGATAAATTTTTGCTTTGGAGGCCGCCGGAATAATGGCACTGAGGAAAGAAACATTTGTACAAGTGGCAAAAAAATGGGGAATTTCCCGGAAAAAAAATTTCCTTTAACCTGTAGACGGGCTGAATGGTCTTTCGGGTTCGATTTGTTGCCATCATTTTAAATGGCGGCCAAAAACTTAAAACCCTTCTTTATGGAATACTGTCCGCATGAAAAGTAGCAAGAAATGTCCCGACGGGCTGACGGGCAACGCCGAGTGCCTTCGCTCCTTACAAAAATGGAGAAAGAATTAAGAAATATGGGGGAAAACATAAAAAAAATTGAGGAAACAATAAGTTTCCAAGGATGCCAGGTGTCCCAGGTAACGATAAATTTTTACGTTGGAGGCCGCCGGAACAATGGCACTGAGGAAAGAAACATTTGTACAAGTGGCAAAAAAATGGGGAATTTCCCGGAAAAAAAATTTCCTTTAACCTGTAGACGGGCTGAATGGTCTTTCGGGTTCGATTTGTTGCCATCTTTTTAAATGGCGGCCAAAAACTTAAAACCCTTCTTTATGGAATAATGTCCGCATGAAAAGTAGCAAGAAATGTCCCGACGGGCTGACGGGCAACGCCGAGTGCCTTCGCTCCTTACAAAAATGGAGAAAGAATTAAGAAATATGGGGGAAATCCTCAAAAAAATTGAGGAAACAATAAGTTTCCAAGGATGCCAGGCGTCCCAGGTAACGATAAATTTTTACGTTGGAGGCCGCCGGAATAATGGCACTGAGGAAAGAAACATTTGTACAAGTGGCAAAAAATGGGGAATTTCCCGGAAGAAAATTTCCTTTAACCTGTAGACGGGCTGAATGGTCTTTCGGGTTCGATTTGTTGCCATCTTTTTAAATGGCGGCCAAAAACTTAAAACCCTTCTTAATCGAATAATGTCCGCATGAAAATAAGCAAGAAATGTCCCGACGGGCTGACGGGCAACGCCGAGTGCCTTCGCTCCTTACAAAAATGGAGAAAGAATTAAGAAATATGGGGGGAAACCTCAAAAAAATTGAGGAAACAATAAGTTTCCAAGGATGCCAGGTGTCCCAGGTAACGATAAATTTTTACGTTGGAGGCCGCCGGAACAATGGCACTGAGGAAAGAAACATTTGGACAAGTGGCAAAAAAATGGGGAATTTCCCGGAAAAAAATTTCCTTTAACCTGTAGACGGGCTGAATGGTCTTTCGGGTTCGATTTGTTGCCGTCTTTTTAAATGGCGGCCAAAAACTTAAAACCCTTCTTTATCGAATAATGTCCGCATGAAAATAAGCAAGAAATGTCCCGACGGGCTGACGGGCAACGCCGAGTGCCTTCGCTCCTTACAAAAATGGAGAAAGAATTAAGAAATATGGGGGAAATCCTCAAAAAAATTGAGGAAACAATAAGTTTCCAAGGATGCCAGGTGTCCCAGGTAACGATAAATTTTTGCTTTGGAGGCCGCCGGAATAATGGCACTGAGGAAAGAAACATTTGTACAAGTGGCAAAAAAATGGGGAATTTCCCGGAAAAAAAATTTCCTTTAACCTGTAGACGGGCTGAATGGTCTTTCGGGTTCGATTTGTTGCCATCATTTTAAATGGCGGCCAAAAACTTAAAACCCTTCTTTATGGAATACTGTCCGCATGAAAAGTAGCAAGAAATGTCCCGACGGGCTGACGGGCAACGCCGAGTGCCTTCGCTCCTTACAAAAATGGAGAAAGAATTAAGAAATATGGGGGAAAACATAAAAAAAATTGAGGAAACAATAAGTTTCCAAGGATGCCAGGTGTCCCAGGTAACGATAAATTTTTACGTTGGAGGCCGCCGGAACAATGGCACTGAGGAAAGAAACATTTGTACAAGTGGCAAAAAAAATGGGGAATTTCCCGGAAAAAAAATTTCCTTTAACCTGTAGACGGGCTGAATGGTCTTTCGGGTTCGATTTGTTGCCATCTTTTTAAATGGCGGCCAAAAACTTAAAACCCTTCTTTATGGAATAATGTCCGCATGAAAAGTAGCAAGAAATGTCCCGACGGGCTGACGGGCAACGCCTAGTGCCTTCGCTCCTTACAAAAATGGAGAAAGTATTAAGAAATATGGGGGAAAACATAAAAAAAATTGAGGAAACAATAAGTTTGCAAGGATGCCAGGTGTCCCAGGTAACGATAAATTTTTACGTTGGAGGCCGCCGGAACAATGGCACTGAGGAAAGAAACATTTGTACAAGTGGCAAAAAAAATGGGGAATTTCCCGGAAAAAAAATTTCCTTTAACCTGTAGACGGGCTGAATGGTCTTTCGGGTTCGATTTGTTGCCATCTTTTTAAATGGCGGCCAAAAACTTAAAACCCTTCTTTATGGAATAATGTCCGCATGAAAAGTAGCAAGAAATGTCCCGACGGGCTGACGGGCAACGCCGAGTGCCTTCGCTCCTTACAAAAATGGAGAAAGAATTAAGAAATATGGGGGAAATCCTCAAAAAAATTGAGGAAACAATAAGTTTCCAAGGATGCCAGGCGTCCCAGGTAACGATAAATTTTTACGTTGGAGGCCGCCGGAATAATGGCACTGAGGAAAGAAACATTTGTACAAGTGGCAAAAAATGGGGAATTTCCCGGAAGAAAATTTCCTTTAACCTGTAGACGGGCTGAATGGTCTTTCGGGTTCGATTTGTTGCCATCTTTTTAAATGGCGGCCAAAAACTTAAAACCCTTCTTTATCGAATAATGTCCGCATGAAAATAAGCAAGAAATGTCCCGACGGGCTGACGGGCAACGCCGAGTGCCTTCGCTCCTTACAAAAATGGAGAAAGAATTAAGAAATATGGGGGGAAACCTCAAAAAAATTGAGGAAACAATAAGTTTCCAAGGATGCCAGGTGTCCCAGGTAACGATAAATTTTTACGTTGGAGGCCGCCGGAACAATGGCACTGAGGAAAGAAACATTTGGACAAGTGGCAAAAAAATGGGGAATTTCCCGGAAAAAAAATTTCCTTTAACCTGTAGACGGGCTGAATGGTCTTTTGGGTTCGATTTGTTGCCGTCTTTTTAAATGGCGGCCAAAAACTTAAAACCCTTCTTTATGGAATAATGTCCGCATGAAAAGTAGCAAGAAATGTCCCGACGGGCTGACGGGCAACGCCGAGTGCCTTCGCTCCTTACAAAAATGGAGAAAGAATTAAGAAATATGGGGGAAAACCTCAAAAAAATTGAGGAAACAATAAGTTTCCAAGGATGCCAGGTGTCCCAGGTAACGATAAATTTTTACGTTGGAGGCCGCCGGAATAATGGCACTGAGGAAAGAAACATTTGTACAAGTGGCAAAAAATGGGGAATTTCCCGGAAGAAAATTTCCTTTAACCTGTAGACGGGCTGAATGGTCTTTCGGGTTCGATTTGTTGCCATCTTTTTAAATGGCGGCCAAAAACTTAAAACCCTTCTTTATCGAATAATGTTCGCATGAAAATAAGCAAGAAATGTCCCGACGGGCTGACGGGCAACGCCGAGTGCCTTCGCTCCTTACAAAAATGGAGAAAGAATTAAGAAATATGGGGGGAAACCTCAAAAAAATTGAGGAAACAATAAGTTTCCAAGGATGCCAGGTGTCCCAGGTAACGATAAATTTTTACGTTGGAGGCCGCCGGAACAATGGCACTGAGGAAAGAAACATTTGGACAAGTGGCAAAAAAATGGGGAATTTCCCGGAAAAAAAATTTCCTTTAACCTGTAGACGGGCTGAATGGTCTTTCGGGTTCGATTTGTTGCCGTCTTTTTAAATGGCGGCCAAAAACTTAAAACCCTTCTTTATCGAATAATGTCCGCATGAAAATAAGCAAGAAATGTCCCGACGGGCTGACGGGCAACGCCGAGTGCCTTCGCTCCTTACAAAAATGGAGAAAGAATTAAGAAATATGGGGGAAATCCTCAAAAAAATTGAGGAAACAATAAGTTTCCAAGGATGCCAGGTGTCCCAGGTAACGATAAATTTTTACGTTGGAGGCCGCCGGAATAATGGCACTGAGGAAAGAAACATTTGTACAAGTGGCAAAAAAATGGGGAATTTCCCGGAAAAAAAATTTCCTTTAACCTGTAGACGGGCTGAATGGTCTTTCGGGTTCGATTTGTTGCCATCATTTTAAATGGCGGCCAAAAACTTAAAACCCTTCTTTATGGAATACTGTCCGCATGAAAAGTAGCAAGAAATGTCCCGACGGGCTGACGGGCAACGCCGAGTGCCTTCGCTCCTTACAAAAATGGAGAAAGAATTAAGAAATATGGGGGAAAACATAAAAAAAATTGAGGAAACAATAAGTTTCCAAGGATGCCAGGTGTCCCAGGTAACGATAAATTTTTACGTTGGAGGCCGCCGGAACAATGGCACTGAGGAAAGAAACATTTGTACAAGTGGCAAAAAAAATGGGGAATTTCCCGGAAAAAAAATTTCCTTTAACCTGTAGACGGGCTGAATGGTCTTTCGGGTTCGATTTGTTGCCATCTTTTTAAATGGCGGCCAAAAACTTAAAACCCTTCTTTATGGAATAATGTCCGCATGAAAAGTAGCAAGAAATGTCCCGACGGGCTGACGGGCAACGCCTAGTGCCTTCGCTCCTTACAAAAATGGAGAAAGAATTAAGAAATATGGGGGAAAACATAAAAAAAATTGAGGAAACAATAAGTTTGCAAGGATGCCAGGTGTCCCAGGTAACGATAAATTTTTACGTTGGAGGCCGCCGGAACAATGGCACTGAGGAAAGAAACATTTGTACAAGTGGCAAAAAAAATGGGGAATTTCCCGGAAAAAAAATTTCCTTTAACCTGTAGACGGGCTGAATGGTCTTTCGGGTTCGATTTGTTGCCGTCTTTTTAAATGGCGGCCAAAAACTTAAAACCCTTCTTTATCGAATAATGTCCGCATGAAAATAAGCAAGAAATGTCCCGACGGGCTGACGGGCAACGCCGAGTGCCTTCGCTCCTTACAAAAATGGAGAAAGAATTAAGAAATATGGGGGAAATCCTCAAAAAAATTGAGGAAACAATAAGTTTCCAAGGATGCCAGGTGTCCCAGGTAACGATAAATTTTTACGTTGGAGGCCGCCGGAATAATGGCACTGAGGAAAGAAACATTTGTACAAGTGGCAAAAAAATGGGGAATTTCCCGGAAAAAAAATTTCCTTTAACCTGTAGACGGGCTGAATGGTCTTTCGGGTTCGATTTGTTGCCATCATTTTAAATGGCGGCCAAAAACTTAAAACCCTTCTTTATGGAATACTGTCCGCATGAAAAGTAGCAAGAAATGTCCCGACGGGCTGACGGGCAACGCCGAGTGCCTTCGCTCCTTACAAAAATGGAGAAAGAATTAAGAAATATGGGGGAAAACATAAAAAAAATTGAGGAAACAATAAGTTTCCAAGGATGCCAGGTGTCCCAGGTAACGATAAATTTTTACGTTGGAGGCCGCCGGAACAATGGCACTGAGGAAAGAAACATTTGTACAAGTGGCAAAAAAAATGGGGAATTTCCCGGAAAAAAAATTTCCTTTAACCTGTAGACGGGCTGAATGGTCTTTCGGGTTCGATTTGTTGCCATCTTTTTAAATGGCGGCCAAAAACTTAAAACCCTTCTTTATGGAATAATGTCCGCATGAAAAGTAGCAAGAAATGTCCCGACGGGCTGACGGGCAACGCCTAGTGCCTTCGCTCCTTACAAAAATGGAGAAAGAATTAAGAAATATGGGGGAAAACATAAAAAAAATTGAGGAAACAATAAGTTTGCAAGGATGCCAGGTGTCCCAGGTAACGATAAATTTTTACGTTGGAGGCCGCCGGAACAATGGCACTGAGGAAAGAAACATTTGTACAAGTGGCAAAAAAAATGGGGAATTTCCCGGAAAAAAAATTTCCTTTAACCTGTAGACGGGCTGAATGGTCTTTCGGGTTCGATTTGTTGCCATCTTTTTAAATGGCGGCCAAAAACTTAAAACCCTTCTTTATGGAATAATGTCCGCATGAAAAGTAGCAAGAAATGTCCCGACGGGCTGACGGGCAACGCCGAGTGCCTTCGCTCCTTACAAAAATGGAGAAAGAATTAAGAAATATGGGGGAAATCCTCAAAAAAATTGAGGAAACAATAAGTTTCCAAGGATGCCAGGCGTCCCAGGTAACGATAAATTTTTACGTTGGAGGCCGCCGGAATAATGGCACTGAGGAAAGAAACATTTGTACAAGTGGCAAAAAATGGGGAATTTCCCGGAAGAAAATTTCCTTTAACCTGTAGACGGGCTGAATGGTCTTTCGGGTTCGATTTGTTGCCATCTTTTTAAATGGCGGCCAAAAACTTAAAACCCTTCTTTATCGAATAATGTCCGCATGAAAATAAGCAAGAAATGTCCCGACGGGCTGACGGGCAACGCCGAGTGCCTTCGCTCCTTACAAAAATGGAGAAAGAATTAAGAAATATGGGGGGAAACCTCAAAAAAATTGAGGAAACAATAAGTTTCCAAGGATGCCAGGTGTCCCAGGTAACGATAAATTTTTACGTTGGAGGCCGCCGGAACAATGGCACTGAGGAAAGAAACATTTGGACAAGTGGCAAAAAAATGGGGAATTTCCCGGAAAAAAAATTTCCTTTAACCTGTAGACGGGCTGAATGGTCTTTTGGGTTCGATTTGTTGCCGTCTTTTTAAATGGCGGCCAAAAACTTAAAACCCTTCTTTATGGAATAATGTCCGCATGAAAAGTAGCAAGAAATGTCCCGACGGGCTGACGGGCAACGCCGAGTGCCTTCGCTCCTTACAAAAATGGAGAAAGAATTAAGAAATATGGGGGAAAACCTCAAAAAAATTGAGGAAACAATAAGTTTCCAAGGATGCCAGGTGTCCCAGGTAACGATAAATTTTTACGTTGGAGGCCGCCGGAATAATGGCACTGAGGAAAGAAACATTTGTACAAGTGGCAAAAAATGGGGAATTTCCCGGAAGAAAATTTCCTTTAACCTGTAGACGGGCTGAATGGTCTTTCGGGTTCGATTTGTTGCCATCTTTTTAAATGGCGGCCAAAAACTTAAAACCCTTCTTTATCGAATAATGTTCGCATGAAAATAAGCAAGAAATGTCCCGACGGGCTGACGGGCAACGCCGAGTGCCTTCGCTCCTTACAAAAATGGAGAAAGAATTAAGAAATATGGGGGAAATCCTCAAAAAAATTGAGGAAACAATAAGTTTCCAAGGATGCCAGGTGTCCCAGGTAACGATAAATTTTTACGTTGGAGGCCGCCGGAATAATGGCACTGAGGAAAGAAACATTTGTACAAGTGGCAAAAAAATGGGGAATTTCCCGGAAAAAAAATTTCCTTTAACCTGTAGACGGGCTGAATGGTCTTTCGGGTTCGATTTGTTGCCATCATTTTAAATGGCGGCCAAAAACTTAAAACCCTTCTTTATGGAATACTGTCCGCATGAAAAGTAGCAAGAAATGTCCCGACGGGCTGACGGGCAACGCCGAGTGCCTTCGCTCCTTACAAAAATGGAGAAAGAATTAAGAAATATGGGGGAAAACATAAAAAAAATTGAGGAAACAATAAGTTTCCAAGGATGCCAGGTGTCCCAGGTAACGATAAATTTTTACGTTGGAGGCCGCCGGAACAATGGCACTGAGGAAAGAAACATTTGTACAAGTGGCAAAAAAAATGGGGAATTTCCCGGAAAAAAAATTTCCTTTAACCTGTAGACGGGCTGAATGGTCTTTCGGGTTCGATTTGTTGCCATCTTTTTAAATGGCGGCCAAAAACTTAAAACCCTTCTTTATGGAATAATGTCCGCATGAAAAGTAGCATGAAATGTCCCGACGGGCTGACGGGCAACGCCGAGTGCCTTCGCTCCTTACAAAAATGGAGAAAGAATTAAGAAATATGGGGGAAAACATAAAAAAAATTGAGGAAACAATAAGTTTCCAAGGATGCCAGGTGTCCCAGGTAACGATAAATTTTTACGTTGGAGGCCGCCGGAACAATGGCACTGAGGAAAGAAACATTTGTACAAGTGGCAAAAAAATGGGGAATTTCCCGGAAAAAAAATTTCCTTTAACCTGTAGACGGGCTGAATGGTCTTTCGGGTTCGATTTGTTGCCATCATTTTAAATGGCGGCCAAAAACTTAAAACCCTTCTTTATGGAATACTGTCCGCATGAAAAGTAGCAAGAAATGTCCCGACGGGCTGACGGGCAACGCCGAGTGCCTTCGCTCCTTACAAAAATGGAGAAAGAATTAAGAAATATGGGGGGAAACCTCAAAAAAATTGAGGAAACAATAAGTTTCCAAGGATGCCAGGTGTCCCAGGTAACGATAAATTTTTACGTTGGAGGCCGCCGGAACAATGGCACTGAGGAAAGAAACATTTGGACAAGTGGCAAAAAAATGGGGAATTTCCCGGAAAAAAAATTTCCTTTAACCTGTAGACGGGCTGAATGGTCTTTTGGGTTCGATTTGTTGCCGTCTTTTTAAATGGCGGCCAAAAACTTAAAACCCTTCTTTATGGAATAATGTCCGCATGAAAAGTAGCAAGAAATGTCCCGACGGGCTGACGGGCAACGCCGAGTGCCTTCGCTCCTTACAAAAATGGAGAAAGAATTAAGAAATATGGGGGAAAACCTCAAAAAAATTGAGGAAACAATAAGTTTCCAAGGATGCCAGGTGTCCCAGGTAACGATAAATTTTTACGTTGGAGGCCGCCGGAATAATGGCACTGAGGAAAGAAACATTTGTACAAGTGGCAAAAAATGGGGAATTTCCCGGAAGAAAATTTCCTTTAACCTGTAGACGGGCTGAATGGTCTTTCGGGTTCGATTTGTTGCCATCTTTTTAAATGGCGGCCAAAAACTTAAAACCCTTCTTTATCGAATAATGTTCGCATGAAAATAAGCAAGAAATGTCCCGACGGGCTGACGGGCAACGCCGAGTGCCTTCGCTCCTTACAAAAATGGAGAAAGAATTAAGAAATATGGGGGAAATCCTCAAAAAAATTGAGGAAACAATAAGTTTCCAAGGATGCCAGGTGTCCCAGGTAACGATAAATTTTTACGTTGGAGGCCGCCGGAATAATGGCACTGAGGAAAGAAACATTTGTACAAGTGGCAAAAAAATGGGGAATTTCCCGGAAAAAAAATTTCCTTTAACCTGTAGACGGGCTGAATGGTCTTTCGGGTTCGATTTGTTGCCATCATTTTAAATGGCGGCCAAAAACTTAAAACCCTTCTTTATGGAATACTGTCCGCATGAAAAGTAGCAAGAAATGTCCCGACGGGCTGACGGGCAACGCCGAGTGCCTTCGCTCCTTACAAAAATGGAGAAAGAATTAAGAAATATGGGGGAAAACATAAAAAAAATTGAGGAAACAATAAGTTTCCAAGGATGCCAGGTGTCCCAGGTAACGATAAATTTTTACGTTGGAGGCCGCCGGAACAATGGCACTGAGGAAAGAAACATTTGTACAAGTGGCAAAAAAAATGGGGAATTTCCCGGAAAAAAAATTTCCTTTAACCTGTAGACGGGCTGAATGGTCTTTCGGGTTCGATTTGTTGCCATCTTTTTAAATGGCGGCCAAAAACTTAAAACCCTTCTTTATGGAATAATGTCCGCATGAAAAGTAGCAAGAAATGTCCCGACGGGCTGACGGGCAACGCCTAGTGCCTTCGCTCCTTACAAAAATGGAGAAAGAATTAAGAAATATGGGGGAAAACATAAAAAAAATTGAGGAAACAATAAGTTTGCAAGGATGCCAGGTGTCCCAGGTAACGATAAATTTTTACGTTGGAGGCCGCCGGAACAATGGCACTGAGGAAAGAAACATTTGTACAAGTGGCAAAAAAAATGGGGAATTTCCCGGAAAAAAAATTTCCTTTAACCTGTAGACGGGCTGAATGGTCTTTCGGGTTCGATTTGTTGCCATCTTTTTAAATGGCGGCCAAAAACTTAAAACCCTTCTTTATGGAATAATGTCCGCATGAAAAGTAGCAAGAAATGTCCCGACGGGCTGACGGGCAACGCCGAGTGCCTTCGCTCCTTACAAAAATGGAGAAAGAATTAAGAAATATGGGGGAAATCCTCAAAAAAATTGAGGAAACAATAAGTTTCCAAGGATGCCAGGCGTCCCAGGTAACGATAAATTTTTACGTTGGAGGCCGCCGGAATAATGGCACTGAGGAAAGAAACATTTGTACAAGTGGCAAAAAATGGGGAATTTCCCGGAAGAAAATTTCCTTTAACCTGTAGACGGGCTGAATGGTCTTTCGGGTTCGATTTGTTGCCATCTTTTTAAATGGCGGCCAAAAACTTAAAACCCTTCTTTATCGAATAATGTCCGCATGAAAATAAGCAAGAAATGTCCCGACGGGCTGACGGGCAACGCCGAGTGCCTTCGCTCCTTACAAAAATGGAGAAAGAATTAAGAAATATGGGGGGAAACCTCAAAAAAATTGAGGAAACAATAAGTTTCCAAGGATGCCAGGTGTCCCAGGTAACGATAAATTTTTACGTTGGAGGCCGCCGGAACAATGGCACTGAGGAAAGAAACATTTGGACAAGTGGCAAAAAAATGGGGAATTTCCCGGAAAAAAAATTTCCTTTAACCTGTAGACGGGCTGAATGGTCTTTTGGGTTCGATTTGTTGCCGTCTTTTTAAATGGCGGCCAAAAACTTAAAACCCTTCTTTATGGAATAATGTCCGCATGAAAAGTAGCAAGAAATGTCCCGACGGGCTGACGGGCAACGCCGAGTGCCTTCGCTCCTTACAAAAATGGAGAAAGAATTAAGAAATATGGGGGAAAACCTCAAAAAAATTGAGGAAACAATAAGTTTCCAAGGATGCCAGGTGTCCCAGGTAACGATAAATTTTTACGTTGGAGGCCGCCGGAATAATGGCACTGAGGAAAGAAACATTTGTACAAGTGGCAAAAAATGGGGAATTTCCCGGAAGAAAATTTCCTTTAACCTGTAGACGGGCTGAATGGTCTTTCGGGTTCGATTTGTTGCCATCTTTTTAAATGGCGGCCAAAAACTTAAAACCCTTCTTTATCGAATAATGTTCGCATGAAAATAAGCAAGAAATGTCCCGACGGGCTGACGGGCAACGCCGAGTGCCTTCGCTCCTTACAAAAATGGAGAAAGAATTAAGAAATATGGGGGAAATCCTCAAAAAAATTGAGGAAACAATAAGTTTCCAAGGATGCCAGGTGTCCCAGGTAACGATAAATTTTTACGTTGGAGGCCGCCGGAATAATGGCACTGAGGAAAGAAACATTTGTACAAGTGGCAAAAAAATGGGGAATTTCCCGGAAAAAAAATTTCCTTTAACCTGTAGACGGGCTGAATGGTCTTTCGGGTTCGATTTGTTGCCATCATTTTAAATGGCGGCCAAAAACTTAAAACCCTTCTTTATGGAATACTGTCCGCATGAAAAGTAGCAAGAAATGTCCCGACGGGCTGACGGGCAACGCCGAGTGCCTTCGCTCCTTACAAAAATGGAGAAAGAATTAAGAAATATGGGGGAAA